>NW_010554179.1:0-48852 GCF_000687285.1 Phaethon lepturus | reverse complement strand
GCCCCAAGCTACTGTGACTACTATGCTTCAGTGGAGACGGCAAGATCTCTTATTCTCAACCTGAAATTCAGTTCTCTATCAGACAGACCTGGTCATCTGACCCGTAGCTCATAAGAAAACAAAAAGGTGTCAATCAGAGATCATAGTGACTGCTTAACTTTGTTAAACAGTCACTTAAGTTACATTTTATTTCCCTAAAGATTAAACAAACAATTTTTTACCTTACCTCCCAAATTCCAAATTATAGATTCAAAAGACTATATGAGTCCCCCCTGCCACAAAGTACCTTAAAATTCAAAGCTGTGATACACTGTCACAAATAACATATAAAGATAATTCAATTATTCTCCTGGGGGTATTTTAATGTAAGTAAACGAGATTTTAATTCTGTATACAGTCAATTTGACAATTTGTTCACATTACCTTGCTAGACAACCACCATCAAAAAATGAAGCTGGATTTTTCTTTCTCCCTACTTACTCTTTTCTGTAAATATTCTTACATGCTTATTCTATAAGAAAAAATTGCTACCCTGGGAAAAGATTAAAACACACTCTAACAAGCAAAATTTTTTTAGTTAATTGTGCAAGGTGGTGGTCTACCAAAGGATACAGCACAGTAAACGGAGCAGCCTAATACTCTCATCATGTGGTATTAAATTCTGCAAGGACAGCAAGTTTGACACCATGATTAAATAGAATATTAATACTTTGGATTGATCTTACTTTGCAAAAAGAGCCACATGGAATATTTTTATACTGGTCAGCTTTAGAAGGATGTCACACTAATACTGCCTTAGAAAGAATTATGACCCTGATAAGTTTTTAGGCAAAAAAAGCAATGGTCGGTACAAGGAAACAGTTACCAATTACAGGGTTTGCTAGATGTATATCTGAAAGGAAAAGAAATGAAGTTAACTTTGAGAACAACCACAAGCTGCTACTGCCTATATGAAGTAAGTTATTGATTTCTAATTCCTAGTGTTGTAACTGGCATTCTTTTTAACAACCTCAGGAAAAAAGTCTGAGAATTGAGTGTATGTGGAGCATCCACCACAACCTCACTTCTGGATTTATTTTGCACTACTTCCAGCTTAATATGTAGTGCATTTAAGCTGAATGGGGATGTATCTAGCTGTGAAAAATCAACTGCAATATTTGTCATTATTTGAGCATGAAGAATTGACAGAAAACAAGTTGCATTCCTCTTAAGATTATTTTTAAATGTTATGGGAATGAACAGTCAGCTAACTACAAGCAATCTCAAGAAAATACCCCCATAGACAATTGAATAAATTTCAGAATAGAAGGGTGTTAGTGAAATTATTATATTTTCATTACAATGTTTAGCAGAGGTGCTGATTACCAACATATTTATTACCTTTGTTGGCCTGTTGAAAAGACAGGCACCTCCCCCACGAAGTAAAAATTCTTTGTATTCTGCAATGCTGCATTTGGAGAATTTCCTGGAATGGTACACCCTAAAATGGCAAAGAATTAGCTGAATAAATGCCTGAAACACCAACAGTTACTGGAAGGGGATGGAGGGATCACAACATTTTTTAATACTGTAAATCCCAGTTTCTTACAACCACTGTGTGCAACAGTATGTCATCTCCAGTCTTATTTGCAAATAATAAAACCAGAACAAAAGAAAAGGTTTTTAAACATCTTGCATTTTTATACATCTAGTATATGGATCTACAGTGCATGAAGCTGTAGTCTTCTAATCTTAATAATGTGAAACCACATTATCATAATAGCTGCTAGGCACCCTCTCAATTGCATGCATAATCCAGTGTTCTCTTGGGTTTGTCTTCCCTGCAGCTTCAGTTTAAAAGATGGATTACATTCCAGATTCCTGATTTCATGCCAAGGTTTTAAAGCTGTTCAATTCATCTGATCCTGTTAATAGGGTTAATTTTTAAAGTAAAAGTAATTGCAGCCATAAGAACAGCTGTATAAGGCCAGACTAAAAATCCACTTTATCCAAATGCCATCTCTGATTTTGGTCCTGAGAATATGCCCAGGAAAAAGTAGGGAACAGAGCACTGTACTACTACTTGCAGAACGTTTTTCCAGTTTCCAACAATTTTCAGCTCAATTACTTTCTCGGGAAGCCTTGTTTTACCTTATTTAATAATCTTCACTATATTTTCTCCCATGAATTTGCCCAAAATCTTTTAGCATCTACAAGATACTATGGTAAGAAGTTTCACAGCTTTAAATTACAGACTGGTAGAAGAATAATTTCATCTTCTTTTTTCTGTCACCATGCTAGTCTCATTTCATGTCTCCCTAGTTCTTACACTGGAAGAAACAGTAATCGTTTTCCATGTTGTTCATGACGTTACAGAATTTTCCCATATTTCCTCATCTCTGTCTTTTTCCCAGCCTGATGAAAACATACTTTACTAGTAATTTCTCACATGCAGAAACTGTCTGATATTTTTATTAGCCATTTTTTGAGGTCTGGGAATGAGAACTATTCACACTATTAAAATGGGGGTAACCATCCATAACAAGGTTCTCCATTCCTTTCCTAGCAGCTCACTGCTACCGAGCTGACATTTCCCCATTGAATTATTCCATGATAAATAAAAAATGTCTTCTGGCACTGATGGAGTTAAGTGAAAAGGCTTTACACTGCAGCTAATTATTCACTCATTTCATTAGTCAGCTTCTGGGTGACTATCATCTGTTCCTGGCATATTTTTTTTTACTGTTACCTAATCCATATCTTCTACTGGTATTTCCATCTGAGACTGATACTTTGATGAGTTCACCATAGGAAGGAAGCTAGTATCTGTTCTGATCAATGCCTTACTTTAGATTGCAGAAGTAAACTTACTGATTTTCTGTCTACATTTCTGTTGCATTCATATGGTGGCTTGACAATTACAAGTCTACAGGAAAGCCACACAGTAATTCTACTGAAGAACCAACTTCCAAACACCATATGAAAAAACTAAGCTCCTTCTATCTTATTTATAACTGATTTTCTCCATGATTTTTGCAATCAAGCTTCCACAGTGAGCAAGAATTCTGATAGGAAGTGATTTATAAGACTCAAAACCCTACATTTCAGAAGGTATCTTTTTCTAATCAATCACTTACAGTATAGAGAACAGAATCTTTGGTGGTGTGTGAGGGTAGAAGGCAATGAAACGTGGTTTCCTTCTATATAGATGTGCTTCCCTGTCAGACTTCCCTGACCATTTAGCTAAGGATTGAGAGCACTTGCTTTCTGAAAGCTTCAGGTTTCTACTTTTATTCACCAGAACCGAAGCAGAGAGATCTGTTCACTAAAAATTATAATTTTGAAGGAATTGGGGGGAAAATAATTACAATTTAGGAGGAAAATAGAAATACCACTCACAAAAACTGTATTATAACACTTTTCCAGCTGCATATAAAAAGTCTAACTGGATTTATTTAATGAAAAATATACATTTTTTACTTTTCAATTATTGTAGGTAGAGCAAAGCGTTAGTGAAAACACTGCATTGCACTTCAAAATATAAGATTTATTAATAACTCCCTAAAATGTGAATAGTAAAGGGAATGAGTTGCTGAAAATTGAAATCATTGATCTGTGTGTTTGGGTTGTTCCAACTGCTTCTAGTTTTTCATTTATTAGCACTAACACACATGGACAAAACCCAATACATAAATATTTATGTCATAATGTAAACTATGAACTCATTCCAGAGCCCTCAGTTACTGATAGTTATGACATACCCTGTTTCCTCCATGATGCAACCACCCCAGGATTCAGTGCAGTCACACTCTTCTCAGACAAGACCAAAATACAACAGAAAAGGAAAGCAGTTATAAATATGCTTACAATAAATATAAATTACTCACTATGAAATGGACCTTGACTAATTATACAAAGATTGCTTGGCTATACAGATTCTAGCCCCAAAAAGGAAACCAGCCCACTTGAAGAGATACTAATATACTTAACATAAAAGTATACCATATGTGCACATTCTGAGACTCAACACAAAGTTTCAGGCAGTATAGAAAGCTAAAAATAGCTGGCAACGTTCTTCCCTACACGTGCTCAAAACAGGCAGCGTGAGGGTATGTGCAGTAAACATGATACTGATGTTTAAAAACATTCACATTTCCTCCTCCCTAAAATGTGTACAGAACACCCTGAAAGAGAATCCTTATTGGACAGGCCACGTTTTTTCCCTTTGGCATAGAATTATTAATAGCAATATATGAATGAGCCAATCAAACATTCATTAGAAAAAGCAGTTGAGTGAAAATGGATTTACAGTTTACTTACAGCTATAGCATGTAAGTCAACAGTGACCAAATTCATAAAATAAAACCAAAAGATCAACATCTTATCGTTGGTAAAATAGAAGCTATAAACTACCCATAAAAATTCTCTACCAAAGTAGTAATATTCTCAAGAAGAAAGGTTCTGTATTCTAGTTATTACAGCAAATCCATAGTTACTCCACAGAAAACATTCACCGATTATTTATATGGTTATTCCTGCTCTACCCAAGTTTTCATTAATCTTTCTCTTTATAGAGATACCTTTATATATATACACACACACACACACACATACACCCTTTATAGGGTATCCAAATAAGGGAACTAAGCTATCATTTTTAAACCCCCTATCTTACAGTTAAAAAAGATTGATTTCCAAATTGTGTGAGCTCTGTTTTACCTGTAATCAAAAAACAATGATATGGAAAATATTTTAGCAATTTCCAAGTTTACACAGGTTAAAAGCAATGCTTTACAAAACAACATTCCCTAAACTTTTCCACATTGCTTCCTAATTCACAGATTTCTGAAGTGATTCCAAAATGAACTCAGCATTATCATTCACATTCTTAAAGAAGAAACAGGAAGTTGCCAAATTGCTTACAAGATGTGAGTGGAAAAACCCAACAATTTTCTTTAGCCCCAAAAAGAGCTTTTGCAGCAGCTTTTGTACCTACACTCTGTATGTACACATCAGTCTCATCTTCTGGCTGTGAAGCAGCAAGGTAACAAACTGAGCAAATGTCACTGTGGACCAGGTTACAGCTTCTTACTGTTTCTTCAGTTATAAATCAGGTATTTTTGTATTTTAATAAGTCAACAATACTTCCATAGAAGTTAGAGATTTCATTATGATAGATAAGGAGTTCTGAGTTAGATTAATAGTGTTTTTACCATTATACCTTTGAATGTCGGTTATGACATAGGACATCACTGAGGTCATTGGAAAATGAGTGCTAAACTGGCGGCTCTTATTTTGATTAAACTCAAATTTTGGTGCATATATTTCCAAAAGCAGCAATTCTTGTTCTACAGTTACAGCAAGTTTGGTATTTGCTTCAAATATTACAAAGGAAGACTTTATATATTTAGCTAAGGAGGACAAAAGAAGACTCCATGTCCATGTACATACTTGGTTTCCTGGCAGCTGGCTCCCATTGTATTCCAAGGTTCTGAGCAAGACTTTGTGCTAGTTCCTGTGCCATGGCCAAAGGGAGGCCATACTGTGTTTCAAGAGGAGTGCAATTTAAAAAAAAAAAAAAAAAAAAAAGTAAGTTACTCTAATGAACACTACACCAGCCCATTCTGGTGTACCTACTAGTTCAGTAATTCTGTACAGCCAATAACAATTCTGTGTTTAAGGAAAATAAACACAATGAAGTACATAACGGAAAATATTCTC
The DNA here is from genome assembly GCF_000687285.1 of Phaethon lepturus. Taxonomy (NCBI): domain Eukaryota; kingdom Metazoa; phylum Chordata; class Aves; order Phaethontiformes; family Phaethontidae; genus Phaethon; species Phaethon lepturus. The sequence goes on along the minus strand of NW_010554179.1, from coordinate 43,152 downwards.
CTCTCTTAACCTGAGGAAATCCCTGTCTGCTGGTTAACCCACAGAACGGAGTATGTTTGATACATATGTAATATAGTTTTGTATAGTATGATTAACCCACATTAAAATAGATTTTCATTATTGATTTTACACTGTACTGACGAAAAAGACATACAAATGTCTTTGTTAAAAAATAACATACAAATAACAAGCAAATATCAATACACAGGAATCAATTTTTTCTATTTTTAATGTTAAAATAAACCAGTAAGAACTACATGTCATCAGCACCTTAGAAGATCATGCCTCTTGATCAAATGAGAAGACCCAAAAGGATGTTCAGTGCTGTATTTCAAATACTTCTGTCTGAGATTTTCAGATCTAAATTTCTGTCAAATATACTAAAAGCCAATTTAAGATCTTATTAAGAGAATAATACAGACAGGAGGAATGCTTTTTAAAAAGAAAAGCACAGTGAGCAGCAGTTCAATGATGATACAAAAAGGTTGGCTATGAGAATCCCAACTTCTTAATATGGACATTATCTTTAAAGCCCTGAATACTGAAACACATAAACTCTGAGATTATAATGTACAGTTTCTATTTTCTTTCACTTTAGTAATTGGAAAGAAGTATTACCTCATTCACTCCTACTCCTCTGGTCACAGAGCAAACCCCTCCAAAGTAACTTAAGCTGCTCCTTTTGTAATGAAATGTCACATTCCTTACAAACAAATAAAATAAGAAAATATAAACACATTGACATTGGGCACCAAGAACTTACTGAAAGTTCACACTTGCACACATACTATGATACATTGCATGCACATTAATCCTCATCTAGCACCAAAAGCAACTGCAAGTTTACAAACAGAACACCTGCATCAAAAGATTCGATTAGATACAACCTTCAACAAAAATACTATTTTTATCTTGTAAAATCAGAATCAGCCCCAACCCATAAACAAACCTAGCAGAGAAAGTTAGAGTACCAGATTCCTAAGAAAATACAATTATAACATTTCCTTTAAAAAGGTAACAATATATTCCAATTTATAATCTGTCAGGAAGGAATTCTGTACTGAAATGTATCAGTGTTAGGAATTTTTTAAATTATGCTCTTAATCCAAACCAATTCAAGTTTTAGTTTCAACCCCAAATGAAAAGACTGAGAAGCATACCTAAAGGGAAAGTAATTTAATACTGCTCTTTAACCCTGCCTCCTTTAATTTATTGTTAATCAGTATCAATTTACGGTTAATCACTGTGGGGGGTTTTCCAAAGAACTGATATAACACATGATAATTTTATTTAAATACTTAATAATAAATATTTAAGATCTGAATTATTCTATAAAATGTCTATAAACTATTATGAATGATGCCTCTTTTAAATTCATGGCCATAATAATAAATCTACATAGCCTTGGGCATGCATAGCAAATGACTCTAATCTTTGAAAATTAAATCTTTTACAAGAGCAGAATCAATGCCCCTTTTGTTTTTTTAAATGACAGGATATTCCAGACAGGTATATATTTATTTTTTCAGAGCATTCTGACAACCATCAGAACTTTCAAACTGCAGCTTAACCATACTAAATGCTTAAAGCTAGATGCTTTACAGTAGACAGAACAACAGTAAGGTTGGCAGGCACATCTGGAAGTGGTCTAGTTCGTCCCCCTTGCTTCAAGGAGGCTCAGCTGGAGCAGATTGCTCAGGACCATGTTCCACTGGCTTTTGAGTATCTCCAAGTATGGACACCATGGCCTCTCTGGGCAATCTGTTTCAGCATCTGACCATCTTCACAGTGAAAGGGTTTTTTCTCTATGTTTAAATGGAATTTCCTCCATTTCAGTTTGTATTTGGTACCTTTCACTGTGCACCACTGAGAAGAGCCTGTTTGCCCGCTGGCAAACTCTTCAGCAAGTGACACAATACGTGCATAAAAGTAATTAACAGTGCACACTATCAGCACATTGCATATGTTATGAAAAACATAATGAGCATTGTGTTGCAATGCCTGCATTAGGGTAGTGCAGCTATGACAAGAGGCTGGAGGAGATTCTTCACCCCCTTTTTTTATCTTCCTCTGCAGAAGATAAATGATAGGAGAATCACATGGAAGACTTCTGTCACTCCATCCTCATAGTATGTCATGCTGCTGAGAGAAGGCTTACGATCTTTATGCTGCACAGAGAAACACACTCTTCCCCCTCTTTGCTTACAATGCCTTGAAGTAAAAAAATCCTGTTGCTCAAGGCTGATGTTGTGTCTAATGATGCAAGTGGAATTTCCCCTCAACATGCATTGTGTCTCAGAAAACAATTCATTACAGCTCTAAACGAGGAGACCTTCCATTAACAAATCATTGCTGCATCTATATGTTTGAATAAATATAGTAAATGAAATGCTCTTGTGGCAATATATAATACTGCTAGCTCTGCCCTCTCCTGCTCTTCCTGTGAAAGCAGTACATTACACACCTGATTAGCAAAACTATGTGTCCTTAAAGGCTCATCAGAAGACATTTCAAATATGTGACACTGCTTCCAGTTTGCAAAGACATTAAAATTTCATTATAGGTATATATCAACATGACCATGGTATATACTAGACCTATTAAAAATAGACTAACATGTTAAAAAAATAGATTAAGCTTCCTAAGGAAGGCAGATGTTGACCGATGCGATGACTACCACGCAAAATGTAGGCAAGAATAGAGAGGTAGACAAAAGCAGCAGACAAAATGTAGGCAAGAATAGAGAGGTAGACAAAAGCAGCAGACAGAAAGGTATATAAAACTGTAACAGTCTAAACCATTGTACAATGGTACATACGACAGCAGGTGTACAGCATCAGCATGCTGTTTGATGTAGTGTTGTCGGTATTTGGAGAAATCATGAAGCATCTGCAGAGGGTCAGGGTGAATATTAATACGATCTCTGTCCGTCCAAGTTTCCACAGCAACAAGAACCACCCTGGTGTTCAGCTGTTCCTTGTATATCTGAGGGCAGAGACAGGACAGGCACAGGAGTAGAACACTGGGTCAAACATGCACAGTTAGCCAGTAAGAGTAAAGCGGAAGGACAAGAGGGATAAAGCAGGAGGGAAACATGGGGGAACAGTTAGCTGGTAATGCCTAGGATTTCCTAAATGTTAATATTCCGATCAACTTAAATTTTCTGTTTCAGAGGACAAAAAAACCTTGCTGCTCTTTTTTTGAACTATTACCTTTTCTTTAAAATTCTCAGGTCAAATAATATCACCACTGAATTTTGCATAAAACCTGCACAAAAATCAGCAAAGAAGAAATGTAAAGGTACACTGGGTGATCTCAAAGAAAAAGAAAAGAAAGATCTCAAAGACAAAGAATAGCCAAAGCCAATTCTTAAGTCAAGATTAAATCATTTCTCAGTCCTCCAATATATCCAAAATTTAATTCACATAATGCTTGATTCTCATTTATAGTATGATGACTTAATGCTATTCAAGTAATGTGATAATTAAGTATAAGAATATTAATTTTTCTATTAATTTTAATGTCACTGTAGCAATAGACAAGGAAATGACAATCAGGCCCTAATAATTACAAAAAAGCTTTAAAATATTCATTTAAACTTTGTGCATGATACTTGATTCTGAAATAACACTGCTGCTCCCTTTAGGTTCAGGTCATAAAATGAGAAATTTTATTAACTAAGGTTATTTGGAAATTGCAGATCTACAAAAGATGCATTCCTTATCCACAACAGACAGTCTTCCCATCAAAAGTCTTACTGGGACACAAGGAACACTTACTGATCATACTTAGTTATGATCTAAAAGCACTGGATAATTAATCCACTGGCTGCCTAATGCATAAAATAAAAAAAGGCAAGTTATTTGGTCACTTCCACAAGGCACCATATTAAATATATGCTTTTATTAACTTTTTGCCAAATTACACCTACAATACACAACATGAATTGCAAATACTGTCCTGCAGTTATGATAGATATTTATATTGAATAAACTAGCACTGACTAGCATGCTAGTCTTTTGTATCAAGTTTGCATTATCCTTATAAAAAAGTCAATGTATAATATTCAGCTTAGAAAAAAAGGCAATAAATACAAAAACAAGAGAGGGCAACCAGCTAAGCTCTTTTTTCCTTCAAAGTTCTTGGAGAAAATTGAATATTGATATGCTTCAATCTGAGAGACAGGCTGAGGACATACACAGAAAAAGGTTAACAACATGAGAGAAATCAATAAAATTAAACACCAGAAATTACATATGGGAGGATCAATAAAGACTTTACTTGTGTTTCCTGAGAGGAAAACCGTATTTCCTGAAGCAAATGGGAAGGAAAGAATGGAAGAAGGGCAGAGAACCTGGAAGCCCCTGAAAGCCAATATCCTTTTCCCAATAATATAGCAGTGAGAAATACAGCCTTCTCCTTATGAGCACAAGGGAATAACAAGGCAGGAATTCCTGCTACTTTTCATGCTTCGTTTAGAGAAAAGGCCATTAAGATGTCATTTTGCAAAATCTCTATCAGGGAACTGAATTCTACGCTGGAGAGAAGCTGAATGTTCCTCTATACACACATACAGCAAATAAAAATGGAAAACCAGAAGGAATAGTCAGAGAAAGGAAAGATAGATTAAATAACTCTTGTTGAAATGCAGAAGAAATACAAAAAATAATGATCAGATGAGAAAAAAATGAAGATGCCACCCTTTCCTCAGGAATGTCCAATATAAATTGCAGAAATATAATTTCAATTATTTGTATTTTTATCTGCTCTAGTAACTTTTCTTCAGACTACTGGCACTTTCAGACCATCACACAAAAATATTCCAAAACACTTCCAGTTTTTTATATATTATATTCACCTAAGTTTTCAATGCAGATACCGTATACATAATACTTCATATGTAAGATATTAAGAACAAATACTGTATTGCTTCTTCCAAGTTAAACAAACTGTTGACAATGTTTTGCACTGAATCATATCACACAGTTCTACTGGTACCCATAACATCACATGGAAAGGGGACTCAAAAGTCAGAATTTTTCTAGCCTTTGTATTTATCACTACTAGAGAATCTATCCTGTTTTCACTACAAACACAGCTCTGAAATGTGTGTGCTCATTACAGGTATATCAAAAGAGGAAAAAAAAAAAAAAATCAAATTTTACCACAAATCTTACTTTTAGTTTATACAGTCTATGTTAAATTGTTCTAAATTTAGTCACAGATACAAGTATGGCATCTGTGTCAGTGCCACTCATTTATAATGTACTAAAATGTGATTTTGATTGTTTTTAAGCTATAAATACAGACTTATAAAGGATAATTTTTATTCACACTCTTTTTTTCTCCCACTAGATATGTGTATACTTTGTGAACTATACTTGCAGCTTCAACCACTTGTGGTTAGATTTATTTCACAAATCTAAACTTGATTAAATCTCATTCTTAAGCAGTGACAGCTACTGAAAGCTCCTTCAAGTTTGAAATACCCCCTGGCCAGGGCAAACTCTGGCAGCTGCAAGCTTTGAGAATAATGCCGAGGATAATTTGGTGGTTTCCTAGATGTTCACCCCAGGCTATTGCTCTGCAGAGGAACTAGAAATGAGTTTTAAAATGTAATTTTTATAGCTGATAATTTTTTTATCCTAGTGTCTGCTAATGTTAACTTTTTAAATACAGCACTAAACTAAGAAAGTCAGTGATATAGTTTTCAGAAGAAACGTTGATACTTACAGCATCTACAAGGTTTACCACAGACTTTGCAAAATTGTTTGTGTATGCATTTGAAGAACGATGCTTTTTGAACTAAAAGGAGAAGAAAAAGTAGAGCACTGTGAGAACTTAAATATTTATTACTAATACTTTATTTTTACAGCAAGAAAGGAAAAAACTCAAAAGCTTTTCAGATCACAGCCCATATCTCATATTCAAGAATCTCTGGAAGATAAAGGAAGCCATGTATGCTAGACAGCCTTTCACATCTATAAAAGGAGTATTTAGCCACAAGAAATATCCTATTTAGAATCATATTTCAAAAGTTCGAGACAAAATTACAGGTAAACATGAACATAAACATGAGCTCAAAATTGAGAGGATGCTGTACTCATTAAAACTGTGCTTAACCTGATGTGTTAAATATCAGACTGTACTAGCCACATTCCATGACTAATAATTATGAAACATGAAGATGAAGCATTTACCGCTTGTCCTGTGTACAGCTCTTTGCAAAGGCATTCTTTCTCTACTATAGCACCAGACTTCTATGACAAGTAGCATTAGTTATACCAAAAGGCAAAAAGGAAGAGGGAGTGTCATGTGTTTGAATGTGGAAAGAGTCAAGCTGAATATCTTAAGATTTTACTTCAATTTTTTTCAATTTCTATAGACTTAGATGAGCTGTATTACAAGTTCTGCTTCCTAATTTCCATGCGTGTCATTACAATTGTTTCATGTCTTTCCTCATCCTGCCCCACAAGTCCTCTCTGTTCCCAGTCAAATTTTCCAAAGACACTGCTATGGTATCTGAACATGAATCCATGGCTTTCAAAAAACTCTAGAATTATAAACCAAAATTGCATTATACAACATGATTTGCATGCAGGAAAAATAAGTCTTCAAAATTTCACAGAAAAGGAACACAAAATTGCATAGAACAAAGAGGGTAAAATGTCTTCATTAAAAAACTCTACTAAACCAGCTACTGGTTAAAAGCAACAAGTCTCATCATCTCATGAGCAAACATTATCCAGGTCCATGAAAGTGTCAGCTATTCCCTCTTCGAAACACAGTACCCAAAAAGAGGCTTTGAAACAAGAAGATCTGACTCTTCTCTGAGCAACATCAAATACATTAGATGACTAACTACCTTCCCAAAACAGACAAATCCTGTTTTCCAGAATTATGCTTGGTGAGAAGGTGAAAGTAAAACTGGAAGACATATATGCTTTTAAAATTAAATAATCTGTTTTTCAAATTGAAAGTCAGAAGAGTGGTACAGACTCACTATATTATTAGATAACAAGTTTTCCATCCCTTGAAATTCCAGTTATTTTTGCACAAACAATCTAGTTTTATATGGACAAAATGACATAGAGATGACAAAAAGTTCATCAAACTTAATGATGACACTCATTCATGTGACTGCAGGAAGATAAATTTTTTGCGTATAGTTACTCACTGTTAAGTTCGACAGTGCTTCAGTACATCCACAGCAGGTTTTAGTACCCAAATATTCTACAACATAGGTTTGCAGAAACCTCCTCCCCTATAACTATTCTCAAAACAAGGCACCTTCAGCTACAGTACTAGTAGGTGTTTAGGATGTACACTGAGAAGGATAGCCATATCATGGGACTCTGTTCCTTACGGAACCATGACACTAGAACAAAATAAGGGGCGGGGGGGGGGAGGAAGGCTGGCTTTGGCTTGTTGTTTTGAGCCAGTCACAAATTTTCCCAGAAGTGGAAAGGCAAAGTAATATTCTTTGGAAAATGTTTTTTTGGTTTGCATGAAAGTATTTAAATGCCAAAATCAATAGCAAGATACAACATAATGTGTTTAAAAACAGCTCCTAAAACAGAAATTAAGATGAATAAGTCGGTAAAAAGTGCAACAACCTATTAAATGTGTTTAGCTGTGTCTTTAGTGTTACAGGAAAGGAGTATATCAAAAGAGGAAAAACTATTAACCACAAATACATACTATTAACCACCTAGCAACACAATGGCCAAAGAGGTTTAAGATACTTCTTCCAACACAGCACCTTGCTGCAGGATAAATCTGCCCTCTACTGGTAAACAGAAAACCTTAAAAGTACATTTAGCGAGCTCCTGGATTGGCAGGCTTTAACTCATAGCTGTGAACACTTCCTTAAGTATATCCATTTTAATCTTTGAAAAGAATTGTTATCTGCTTTGAAGTCACTGAGAACTCTGAAGCAAAAAAACTTGAATGCTTGTGATCTAAAGTTCTAACAGATAAAGCCTGAGAGGAGACAGTGTCTCTAACAAGTGTAGTGAACAGGATGGTTGTCCTTTAAGGATGTCTGTAATATGAGAAGCCAGAAGAAACAGACAGACATAGAAATATTATCTCTTCATAAGGAACACCAACCACAGACCTCAAACAATACAACAAAATGTTCATAACTTCAGTTACTGTGCCCTGCCCCTAAACAACTAACACATAAGCACTCGTGGAGTAGTTTCCTACCAGGTGGCTTTACAACCAAAAACAGTTGAAGAAATATCTGTCTTCATCTTCCCACCCATTTGAATTCTCCCCACACTGACACAGATTAAATATAGGTTATTTCTGCCCAGACTATTTCGATGATTTATTAAACAGATGAGGGAAGGTTATGTTATCTGTCTACTCTGCACCAGAAGAAGTACAAAATACTGCATCCTGTTCTGATATCAGCTATTTCTGGCTCTTTAAAATTTTCCTTCAGTGTTGATGAAAGAGTCCACAACAACAAACATAAAGCATTAGGGAAACATGCAGTAGAGTGAGAGATGCAAGGAGGTCTTACAAAAACTTTAAAGTTTATTTTACTTGCACAGAAAATAAGCAGAAACTTTTATCAACAGAATTTGATTTAAAAAAAGGTCTTGCTCACACAGAAACAAAGTCATACTAAGAGTTGATGATCCTTATTTACCTCTTAGTCAATGAACATCTGAGAAAGCTCAGCAACACAAGGGCTCAGAACAAGGCACAATCAAGTTGTTTTACAGTAACTCACTGTCAGTTACGGTATATTCTTTGTTATTAGTAAACTTTTAAACCTACACTGAGTATTTTTCCACAACAGATATGCTCTAGTTAAAATATAGCTATTGGACTCAAATTTGTGATGCTTTTCAAAAAGGGACTATAAAATAGTTGTTTAGGTTTACAAAACTTACTACTCCCTAGGCCTCTCTCCTGATTTTTCATAAGGGTAACCCACAGACACTTTCATAGCCTTACTTAGCATCATTAGTGGAAGCAGTAACATGTAAATAACAAATGTCACTTGGTCTGATTTTTTCCAGTCATCCCTCAAGACAAAAAGGAAAAAAGTGCCCCCCCCCTTTTTTTTTTTAAATCAAATGACAAACACTTTCTGAATCGAACAAAGAACTTATCTTGCACTTTATTATGAATCCTGTTTATAAGTGTGAAATAGCCGGGAAGAACAATCAGATAGCATTTGTCTATAAGCTTTGTTGCATTAAAATTTAAATTAAAAAATAAATTAAAAAACTAAACTCAAAGTAACAAGTTCTGTCCTCTTTCTTTATTACTTTAAGGATAGGATGTAATTTTAGAATGTTTACGGTGTTTGTTCTGGACATAAATGTTCTGTTGCTTTACTTTGTTGGTTATAGACATATTAAATTATCCATATGACAACAAAATGTTTCAGATGTATTTTGAATATATAATTGTTGTAGAAAATCTTAGGTAATGTTAAGCATTATTAGGTATCATGGTCTATACAGTGACTTACAGTACTAATGTTAACAGCTGCTGATAAACGAAATATTTGACACAAATAGCTGATGCAGCACAGTGCTGTACATCAACCTACAAATAATAAACAAAAGGATGATTACTACTGAATTTATATACATACCATTTTATGGTCATTGACTATCATGAGCTCCAGATATTTCATTTCTTCAAAGATACCACGAGATACCTGATAAAGAAATTCTTTGAGAAATCATGAAGATGTAGTGATTTTCAAAAATAACTGCAGTGCTTTACTAGGCTAACCCATAAATATTACATAGGGCGTGTAAGTCTGTAAAAACTGGGTCAGACATTCAACTAGGGTAAATAATCATGGCTCCAGTAACTTAGTGAGTTATGATAGACACTGGCTGAGAATCTGAGTCACATCATTAAGAATGTTTAGAGTCTATTGTTTTTGGTTCAGCGCAGAAGCCACCACTTCTTCACTCCTCTCTTATTTTCACAAAGGAGAAAAATCTCAAACATTAAAAACATTTGGTCTACATACTATTCATCACAGATTTAATAAGGAAGGTAGTTACTAAAAATAGATGCGCCCTCAAAAAATACGCTGTGGATTGTGCAACTCAGTGAAGAAATACAGATTAATCTTCTTTAACTCAATTATTCCCCTGACACGTATGCATGTGCAGCTCATGAGGACTGTCCACTTCTGGTCTCTCAATAACTCAGTTCTGGGTGTTCTCATTTGAATTTTTAATCATGCTACTTAATGAGCCAAATTAAAATAAAGTCAGATACCTACAAAGTAGCAAGACTTCATTCAAAATTATTCTTTATCCTCAAGCAGACTCAAAATTCTAAGCTAATTTTCACTACTAAACTTCCATTCAATTGATGTATAGTATTGCTGCCACTTTAGAAATTTGATCCACTTTTCTCCAAATACTCTATTTTTAAAGAATAATCTTGTTTTATCATTTGATTGGATTATGTGAATAATGTTTGTTTTCTAAAGCCTATGTTCTCTCAACATTAAAAAAAAATCCAGAAATTAGGGGGTTTGGTTTTATTTTTATAAATGGTCTTAACTCAGGGTCACACTTCTACTCACTGCTCTCTTTCTTCTCTTTCTCCTCAGCCACTGTAGTTCAGACAGAAAGGGCCATTCAGAACTAGATTCAGTCTCTGTACAAATTACAATTTAAGAATTTCATGGCATTATTTTAAACTCCTTATGTATACTGTCCAAACCAAAAGTAGATTAAGATCACCAAAATTAGAAGAGCTTTTGATATTGAAAAGTTCATATTTTAAATACACAAAATGTAAAATATCTCGTATCAAAACTCCAGTCATTTAGAAATCTAAAGTTGGAATTAAAGCATGCAAGGGGAGGTGAAGAGATTGTAACCTGGGCTTAGAATATACATCTTCTTCCATCTCATGTCCTCAATAGCATTAATATAACTGATTAAATTAAATGATTTGCAGAAGAAAGCTAAATACAGGTCTTTATGGATAGAAATCTTTCAGCTGCTTTTTGACAGCTCTAAATTCCATTGCAATACTTGTGAAAAAAAATCAGGTTAGTATCTATTTTTCAAGTTTTTCTAAATAATCAGCAATTTTATATAGATTGTTAGCCTAATATTCAAATCTTTAAAGTTATATATACAATTATTTCCAATACTGAAAAACTCATAATGTAAGCAAAAACATACCAAAGTCCTGCAACTGCTTGGAGGCTTGTGTTCCATAAGTTCTTTGGATGATATGTGGCCTACTTTTACTTTCCTGATAAAAAAAAAAAAAGTGACATTTTCTTCTAATTAATAATGTCAAGTAAAAAGTGAGGCACTTCTTTCAGTATTTATAATTTTTATTGTTTCTCCATAAAATGCAAGCAACCATCGTACCAATCTGACATAGTACTAATCTGAAGCAATCTATTTGCAATCATGAGCAAATTAGGGACTTGCTCTGCTTCAGCATGTTTACTGGCCTACAAAACTGAAGTATCACAGATGTCTTTGAGGTTATGTGAAAAAAGTGCTTTAAAAGCCTTAGTGTTAGAGAGCACAGGCCATTTATTGCAATAAATCAGAGAGTACATACCTAGTCAAAATCTTCCTCCCACAGATGAAAAGCTATTACTATTTATGACAAAAATGTATCTTTCTAATTGCAGCAAAATGCAAGAAACTAATCAATATGCTGTCTAAGAGGATTATTTCACCCTGTTTTACTGGTGTGTACAACATTGAAAAAGGAGAAGACTTTTAACGCTTATTTTCTTTAAAACTCTGACATGCCCGAAATGACCACATTTTGGTATCTGCTCTAGAAAACAACTATCTTTTCTTCCATAACATTTCCTCTGCAGAGCCTGCCAAAACAAGCAATTCTTTTCAAAGGGTAGGATTCTACTGGTCTATAACTTCCTTAAGAAATACATAACCCACTGAAGGAAAATACTGCATATTTTTGCTGCTGTTATAATCTGTACAGTGACCACTGACTTAACACATATAAAGTGTAAGATACTGAGATATAATTATCTACATCATTAAGCTCTTTGTGGAAACATGGTAGGTCAAGAGCAATCTGATCCAACTATTGAGAGAGGGATGAATAAATGACTTCCAAAGATCCTTTCTATGAATTTATAAATCCTTTAGTTCATGTACTAGAGCAAATTATTAAACACATTTTGACAGTCCATAACAATTTTCTATGGAAACAGTCTTATTAGTCTACTCCCAACATCTAAATGATCAATAATAACTAGGAAAAAAAAGATTAAAGAAAAGCAAAGAAAATCTTAGGTAATTCATACTTCCACATTTCTTGCCTTAAATAAATTCCAATCAAGTATTTTAAAATACTTTTGTTTTATATCTGAAAGCATGAGAGAGGTCACTCATTTATTCTAATTCATAAATAAATTTATTTATAAAAGTATTTATTCTAACACTTTTATTTTCTATTCCTTGAGCATTCTCTTTCCCAAACCAAATAAATTAGATAAAAATAAACTTACTGCACTGTGCATCAGATCCATCGGTTCTATCAAGTACAAATAAGTACTATCTTCAAACATGCCACTAGAACATGGAGAAAAAGAAGTGATACTCAGGATTGCATGGCAATTAATTTGACTCCAGGATATGATTTCTGACAAGAGAAAATCAAACACAGGGCTGAAAAACTGATTAATATTAAAATAAATTCCATATATGTTCATTACTACTGCATGTGGCTAAAGCTAAGAATTTTTTTTTAAGAGATCAGGCGCATTTTAATGAACTAACGCAATGTAATGACAATGTAACGATAAAGCACCAAAAAGAGTAAAGATTTGACCTTGGAAAGAGGAAGTCTCAAGACACACATTAGCATGCAGAATATAATCAACAGCTGAGTTGCACTTAACAGTAACTAATCCTAGTAAGGACTAATTTCTTACATTTTTTCCTTGTACAATCCAACAAAAAGATCAAATTTTTCTACTGGATGACAGAATCATACATGAATATGAGCACGCAAACTGCTAAAGTACAACTCTTGTTTATCCTTTACCATAATAAGACATCTGGTGAAATATTTATTTACACTTACCAGATTCGAAGGTTTTATAAGACAGCATCAAAAGACTTCAATCCAAATGATACTAACAAAAAATTGCTAGCAGTTTGGCATACTGGCATTTCAAAATATCAAAAATCTTTGAGCCTCTAGTTTCACTCTCTCACATATTAAGAGCTAATATTCAAGAGTAATAACTAGTTAATAGCTTTGTTTGAAAAATGAGAATCTGCACTTACTGAAGTCCATTACAAGTTGAAAGAGCAACTTTGGAATCCTTGATACCTCTGATATTTCCGTGGTAGTAACAATGCTCCCCACCCTAATAATGTTTAAAAACAAACAGTCACACACACACAATTACCCTGATTTAACGTCTGTTGCTTAAAACCAAGGCAAAGAAAGATCTAACACGTAGGTAAAATTCCAGAGAAAGCAGTGATTGTTAAAGTAAATACCAATGACTAGCCCTAATCGCTTATAAGAGAAAACCTATGCCCAGTAAAGCCTAATTTACACAAGTCTTCAAGCCATAACATGAGTTATTCTTTTGTTGAAGTCACAGCATTCTTGATTTTTAAGTGCATTTCTTTGCTGTAAATTGATTCTGTAAAAATGTTATGCAATGCAGGTTACATGAGCATTGAATTGTTTCTTGATGCCTTCCAGGTCTGTTAAAATTATGAGTAATAGTGTTCATCAATCACCTGGCATGTATTTGGCTTAGATCTGGATTCTACCAATTTTGTCTCACTAAAAATTTATCAGTTAAAGTGATAGATCATTAGACTGTAGGTACCAATATCATTGATGATGAATGAGCCAGAATGTGAATCCAGTTTAGCAACACTAAATTGTACAGTTGCATTTTTACTGCACGTATCAAAAGGGTACTAAAAGTCCCCTGATTTTAACTGCATAAAATTCCAAATAGATGGAAAACCCAAATTATTCAAAAAAAGTAGTATTTTTGTGTTTCTCTAAGTCAGCAGTCATGTTTTTAGACACGGTCATGCCTTTCATTTTAAAAATAACAACATTTAAATTACCTACAACTGTGATTAAATGTCAGAGACTTAAAAAAAAAATAAAAATAGGCAAACTACATCCAAAACTGTGATCCAAAACCTCAGTTCTGAAAGGCCCCAATGATATGGAGTAAATAAGATGCTGCTGAACGCTGCAATGCTAGATTTGAATAGTGAACTGATGCAGGGATTAGGCTGAACAAAATTAGTGCAAAATGTGTTACCAAATGGGCATGCAATGAAGCTCTGTGTATAGCCTTCCACTTCTCCACAAGAAGTAAGCAAAGTTGTAATATGTGTATATGGAGGGGAACAGGACAAAGCAGGAAACCAAAATACCACAGAGAAGAACTGGTACATACTTAAAACCTTAAAGTTCTGATCCAAAAAAGCCTTGCTCAGATGCCCACTAAACTCTAGTGAAAGCTACACGTTTCCCTCCAAATTAAAAAATGCAGGTTCCCTGGACCTGCCTGGTTTTCATCATAGAATGAACTAAGTTGAGCTCTCTTCTCCTGAAGCAACTAGCTCCTGTCTAAGTTCTCCCCAAAGTGGGCAAAGAAAGGATGCTCAGAACACACCTAAGAGAGAGCCTCACAAAATAGAGTTGCAGTGGCTTTCTTTTCAAAATAGTGACCATTACATGCCAATGCACCTCTCTGGCTAGTAACTACAGCACTCATCCCAGGTTTCCCAAATGCTGAACAATTTCGCAGGTCACCTTGAGGACAGTAAACTCACATCTCCCCACCTTCTAAAAGTGTGCTCTATCTCCAAAGCTACTGGCTACTTTGTGTCAGAGCACCCTACATGAATCAAGCTAAAGCAGTCTCATTTTACAGAAAACACAAAGATTTATTAAGTTAGAAAGAGGGAGCATGATTCTGTACCCCAGAGGCTAGGAAGCTTCTGGGAGGAGGTCTTAACAGCAGACTACAATAAATAAATTATTCAGATGAGAAATTTGGAAATAATTGTTTTATCAAAGCATTATCTACTCACATACACAACCACGACAAAGAATTACTATTATTAATATAACTTAAGATATTTTAATTTTTTTTTTTACTTTTATAGTTTCACGATTTGTCATTTTTCTCTGTATGTACTACTTTTCTTCCATGTACTAAATTTGTGTGATTTAATTTCTCCATGTAATGGAAGTAGAATACCGCACTATCAAGAGTTTTGTATTATTGATTGTAAATAGCTAAAATATGTATAAAACCCTAAAATCTATAGCATATTTTTAGGATTGCATACTATAGGCAGTCACATGGCAAATTATTAAATCCTTTATCTCTATTCTGATACAGAAATTAATTCTATCCTTACTGCTGGACAGCAGAATTAATAATCCCTAAAATTCCATAAATCACTGAGGAATAAATTGATTAGATTGTTAGAGGCTTACAGAACTACTATCATGACCAAGGGTAATCATAAGAATGGTTCAACTGAGTAAACAATAAGAGTGTATTAATTTTCTATCAACAGAAACAAAGCATCAAGAGCAACATTAACAGACGGTTCAAGCTATAAATGTTTAAAAGGAAACAAAGAAACATTACTTTGACTTTCTAAAGCATTACTTTGACTTTTCTAAAGAAAAAGGACTAGTGAATTTAGAAGCTGTTAAATGCCACAAATTCTGCTGCTGTATGCCAGTGAAGCTAAAATAATGAAAACTGAATACTAATTTACCTCATTTAAGTAGTTGGTCTTCAATGCCTATCAGCAATAACTCCAGCTAAACTAAAAAGTATTGTCAAAAACTTTTCTTAAAAACCCTGAAGTGTAGCTGTCTCTCTCATACATAGTTTAAAAAACATACCATTCATCATCAAAATATTCTTAATTCTGGTGTCATATGTCATCGGAATTCCAACAAGCATATTGGACCCATTCCTTCTGCAATTATTATAATTCAAGGAAATACCAAAAATGTAAATGCTCTTTGTTTAAGTATGCACAGCATTATTTGCATTTTGCATCTTATGTAACGAGTTATTCAGATTCTGAAATTCCCAACTATTCCTAATTATTGTGCATAATTAAATCAAAGTACTACACAGAAAGCAATCACTATGTTTATCTTTCCGTCAGTGAGAATGCATAAACCATGCTTTTTAACTAAATCGTAATTATCTTTTTCGCACAAGTAGCTTTTCAAGAATTTTAAGGCAGTCATCTGAGTAAAGAAATTGCTGTTTGTTCTTCAGTGTTTTCACTCCTGTAATAAACCATCGCTTTCTAGAAAATACAATACTTTTCATCAAGTTCTCACTTCTTTACATCCACACAAGGAAACAAAACAATCTTTTACTTATTCAAGTCTAAAAATGATTATAAGATACTGCAAAAAACCAGGATACAATCCTTATTTGATCTCCTACACAAATTGTGTGTATATTTTCTGAACTTATAATAAAGCCTTCTACAGATTAATGTGACCTCTAGGAGCTCTATTATTGTTTCTGAATAAATCAATTGAGAAAAGGTCCCCTAGGAAGTTTGGATCAAGTTACTGCAGCTTGCAAAGGTAGTCCATTTGCTGAGTCTAAAGTTCTAATATAATTTTCCAGTCAGATTCATGATTCAGCAACCGCAGTGCTCAATGTTAGTGCTGCAGCTGACAATTGCATGAACTTGTCTAAATGCCAGAGGGAATTGTTTTCTTGCATCATTTAGCATTTTTGCCTATTCTGCAGAGTACCGAGTCTTAACGAAACAACTTCCTTAGTATGTTACATGAAACTATTTTTCTTCTTCAGTAGAAGAAAACAAAACACTATATTGCAATAATTATATTGCAATGTAATTGTTTAATTTTGCCCTAATTTGCCATCTATTGTTTTATTTGAGATTCTCTGTAACGGGGAAAAGTAATAAACTAGACATCTAATACTTGAGCAAACAACAGTCCTGACTTGCTGAAGGCATAAATGCAGCGTGAATGCTTGCTTTCCTCCACTAAGAATAGAGATATATTTCACATGTAAAAAACTCAAAACAAATATTCCAGTGTTCATATGAAATATGGAAAAAATCATTCCCTAAAAATGTACTTTATAACCTTCCTAGGAACCTAGCAGTCCTCATTTTGTTACTACAACAAAGAAAGAGATTGATCTGGTTCCCTCAGTCAGGGCTGAACTATCTTGGATAACTTTAATCTCTTTGTCTTTGGATCAATAGCCTATGGCACTGAATTCAGTTTGGGAGCTAGTTTGACAAACGTATTTAATTGGATGTCAAGCAATATGCTGGTTTTGTAATAACTGAAACCTTAAGCTCTGGAGTTAAGTCTTTAATTTTCTGTTTCACAACTGATAATTCTTGCAAAGGAAAGTCACTGCAAGTTTTATTGGTTTGTTTGAATGTCTTATATTACCATTATCCCTTCCCCTTGCACTGTGTGCTAAGGACTTGTAAATAATTAATGAAAACTATATTGATGGCAACTTCAACCGCTCCACCCCCTACATTTTACAAGATGGAATTGTTCTGACAGTATCTGGATCATCTTCACTACTACCATCTATCACTTCCTACCCCTCACCCCAACACACAGCTTTCCTTTTTTGTACAATTCTTCTTGTATTACTGAGGTATCCTTACAAGATGAGATCACAGTTAACTTGTATGTGTGGAATAAGGCTTCTGTTGTTTTTAAGTCTTGCAAAACTTTTTTTCTTTTTTTAACATTTTATTGGCATTGTTCCCTCAGAAAGACCATTCTGACACATTTTAAGAGCACAATACCTTAGAAAACTTTGGTTTTCCATCTTCATAGTGAATCTCCACGTAATTTGAAGACAACAAGTCACTGTCAAAAAAAGAAAAAATCAATATGAGAAAAATCTGAATATTCTGTCTACTGCTCTGGGGGGGGTTGAGTTTTTTTCTTAGAATTTTCAAAGCATTTTTTCTTTTCTTGTAAATTAGTTTTAAAAAAATCAAGCAGCTTGTGTCCAGTAAATGATTTGCTGGTGCACTGGAAGTCAGTGTGTTACAGAAAGGGGAATTTCATTCTGCAATCTAATCCCCTGCATTTTAGCTTTACAATTAGAATTATCAGCCTATTAAACATGCAAAAAGAAAAATCCCAGGGCTTTAGAACTTTGTTTGCTGCCAATTACTGGGTACTGACAAAATGTATGTTTAGTTCATAACTGTTTTCAAATAAGTTTTATATTTTATCTAAAAGTTAAACAGAGTATATGTAAGGCTGAGCAAATACACCATTGTTTTGAAGATAAGAGTGTATGCTTTACCTGTACCTCACTTTCAGAACTGCAAATAGTCAAATTTTTCCAAAAACAGTAGTGTTGTTAAAAAAAACAAAAACAAAACACAAAACAACCCCCCTATACTATTCCTTTTCTTCCTTTC
Organism: Phaethon lepturus; assembly: GCF_000687285.1. NCBI lineage: Eukaryota > Metazoa > Chordata > Aves > Phaethontiformes > Phaethontidae > Phaethon > Phaethon lepturus. Next base: position 24,676 of record NW_010554179.1, on the reverse strand, counting down.
ACTTTTTCTTCTCAGACTCTTTTCTCACTCTTTTTTTTTTCCTAGCTCTGGCAAGACCAATTTCTGAAGCATAAAAATTCCCCATGCTATATAATTTACAGTTCAGATTTTTTTTTTTTAAATAAGATTAGCTAGCCTGTTCATATCCTGGGAGAACTTCAATGCCCCATTCACATCTCACCCTGTTATAATCAGGGTTGCAGCATAGAGGCCCAGGGAGAGCAAAGCAGTTAAGTATGTTAACTCCCCACCATATATGCAAGATAAGCATTTTACTTAATGTGATCCAGAATTCTCAGCATTTTTCAAGCCTCTCAGAGCCTGTACCCTTCCAAATTAAAAAAAAAAAAAAAAAAGTTTTGATAGTGGTACGTATTTCAAAACAAAAATATTGTTGCTATGAATAAAAAAATCATCATTATGGAAACATGGTCTGACAAAATAGCTCTGATGGGAATTCACGACTAACAGTTTCTGATAACAGGTATCTCAGACCCAGTTTACGCTATTAGCGATCCTGAACACTTCACCTCTGGGACTACCGGCTCATAAAATCAATTCTTCATGCCACGTTTATCAGGCACTATACTTGGCAGAGAAGATCTTGCAGAAGTCAGTTACCAGTGGTTCTCTCAAAAGTCCTTTTTCTTGGAACAGAGAGACCATATTATGGGCACTCTGTGCCGGCAAAACCAACACCAACAGCCATGAATAATTACTGAAGTTTCATCATTTGTCTTAACTTCCATTTTGATAGCAAAATTTAATAGATATATTTTTAAAGTCCAGATTGAAAAATAAATAGAGTTGCAAAAAATCATTTAACCTTCTCTATTTGTATCATAGTAAGCTATAAATTTTCTGCAAGAGAATACAAATGCTTTATAGATAGTGTAAGCTCTTGATGATAATGCAAACATTCACTTCTTCAATGTGGCATGGTTGGAAGCTTCTGAAGAGGATTACATATACAAAGCAATTAAACTTTACAGTGTTGGTAATGTCTTTTTCTTCTTTGCATTTTTCATACTTATTATGAAGCATAAAGACTGCTGCCCTCAGTACTTAATAGCATAGTATAGACAAGGCTAGAGGTAACTGAGACAAGTAGGAAAATGGAAAATTCTGATTAGATATAAGTTTTTTAAAAAAAAAATCACTGATGACAGCTAAACACTGGAACTATGCTCAAATTGAAAAGGCCTTGACCAGATTCAGATTTTTACAGACACTTCTGCTTCAATTCATGGAGACCATTTGGTGTCCTCAAAGCAATTCCAGGATCAGCATTTACCTACCTGTTTCCAAACAAAGCTCACACTCTCACACCCCCTATTTTGGCCTCTTCCAGCAACCTTACATGACTGATCACAGAACTGCTTTCAGTACTATCTAGTGCTTTTGGCATCTCATAAGACTTGCAGTAGGTGATTTCACACTGTGTCTACAGACTCACAACTAACTGTAGTTTAATTACAGCATTTGTCTCTTAGATTTATCACATTTCATGTGACATAAGAGCTGCTCAAAATTTCTTTAGTCCACCCTTTGCAGAATCATTCCAGAGTTCAGTGTTCTTTTCTTGGACTTTGGTTGAACTTCTGTTGTAAGCCAGTTGTTTTCTTCATCTGCCAAACTTTTCTATTCTTTAGCTGCTCAATACTTCCAACTGCAAAGGGTTTCCTGATTCGGGTAGTAACTATAGTGTCCTACATGATACAATATCTAACATGATATGCTTATGATGTAATAATCCTATATATATGTCACAAGTAGAAAGCAAAGATGCAGCAGACAGCAGCTTTTCCAGTAGACTCTACACTTCTCTCATCACTGACTTTCCAATGCAACTGTCCTGTGGAATCATCTGGATACAAGGCACATCAGCGAAATTCTCCATATAGAACAAATTCCCTCCAAAGAAAATTGAGGCCTGCTATTCAATTCCCAAATGCCATGCTGTAAACAAAACATACCTTTAATTTGTGAACTATACTTTTACCAAATGTAGCACAGTATCTACCACCTAGAAGTTGGAGTAGAAAATCTATACGGCTATTGTCTTCCACAAACCTGTTCTCATGCTATACTGTAGAAGGGTATTTAACCCTGGTTTCTGATCATTATTATGTTCTTAAGCTTGTCACACATAACCACCAATGTATTGCAAGGGCAATTTTCTCTTAACATTTCCCACAGGGCAGCAAGAATTTTGAACTTTCCATTGAAAAAAATCACATCGGCTTCTCCTTAAACAGTATGCCTCTACCTTGGTAGGTACCTGATTTTTGCAAGGTACCTTGTATCACTTATTCTTATTTCAAATATCTGCCTACACTAGCAAACATCCCAAAGAACACCTTACTTCCAACCATCTAGAAATCCCTCAATGTATACTGCTAATTTGAGACAACCATGATCTTATTCAGGGGAAGAAGGGGGAAAGGGACAGTATGTTTGCAGGTGCTTTCCAACATAGCTCTGCTAGTACACACAACCAGTTTCTTCTATAATAAACCTAATCTCCGTCTCCTGTTCTCTATACTCACAGCAATATCAGTACAAACACATTCATAGCTGTGTTTATAAATGGTTAGTATTGAAATGTTATACTGCAGAGAGTAATCTAGGACTCAAAAATTCAGCAAAAATGTTCCACTACTGCTGCAAAGAAAAAGACAGAATTTGGGTAAGGGAGTTTGTTCTATATTTTGCTAAAGTGCCATGAATAACAACAGCTGTAAAAATAAGCATAAAACTGCTACTGCAAATTTTCCCTACCGAAGCTTCTACCTGTTATTACTGCTGACAAATATGAAAAGGGATAGGAGAAATTAGATTTAAGGAAGAAAAAAAAAAAAAGAACACTTAACCAAAATAACTTTCAAACATTTCTTCCAACATGAGAGACAGATACACAGAAGAGCACTGTAATTTCATCAGTAGGTGTGATGGGATCCTTTATGCAAGTGGCATCAAAAAGAAAGGCCTGGAATACACCAATTAAGTGCTCATGTAGAAGTACAAGTGCCTGAGGATATGGTACAGAACTCGCGCATAAAGTAAGGGTCTCCACATAATAAAATAATGCCCCTTCCTTCATTGTCATTTACAGAATGCCTACATTTACGTCTGTAAGGCAGCTCTGAATTTTACAAAACACATTTGTGCCTCATCTACACTGGACTGTGTTTTGTCACCTTTCAGTTGATCCATTTACATTTCAATTGAGCAGAAATGCATCCAGCACAGCAAATTTGTTTTGCAATATTATGAGCACCAGAGGCAGTGCAAGCTTTAATTGAAACAATTGTGTAAGCCACATAAGACAAAACCATACTTAGGCTAGTGACACATTAGTATGATGCCTTACAATGAACACATCAAATTGCAACATGCTGAATGAACTAATAAAAAAAAAAGTAGTATGCTGTGTCCTTTTTCTACAGTTTCTCCCACCCTGCCTTGTTTGTCTTCGGTAATAGTTTTTATTAAGCTGTCCTGCATCACCAGCTCTTCTATCAAAGGTACGCTGAGAGATGCAAAATAAGCACCAAGGCGATATGCCATTCCCAGTAGCTGCTGCCTTTGAAGACCCAGGCCAGCTGTTCAGAAAGCATCTGCTGCTTGCCTTAAGAACTCACATCCACTTCCCTGGCACATATTTCACTGCTGCTGTTTTCATTAGCAGGAGAGCTGCAGTGTGAAAAGTAGCTTACCTCAGCTGGCACCCAGCTATTCTGCTGAAAAGAATTGATTTGGGTAGGTAAAGGCTATGAAATGACTAGAAGATATCTCATACAAAAGTAACGAAGTTAGCTTCCAGGAACCTAGTATGCAGCCTGCAGAAAATTGGACCACAGCTAAATTATCTTTCTTGCATACTTCTTAAATTATACTAACATACTACCAAGCAATCTTTTTTTTTTTAAGTATTCTGAAATGATTCAAGCTCAGTACCCACTGGCTGAGCAACCTAGCTTCGCTGAATTACTTAACAGAACACTCATCAGATGCTTTTGTCAATTTGACAGATATAGTTTAGTAGCACATAAAGATGTGACTAACAAATTGACACCTTGATACAGCATTTCGTTAGATCATCAAGGCACTGTCACCTAATGAAATGGCCATCTATATCTTTGTTTCTATTACCAGTTTCAATTATATCCACAAGCTTAGTTGAATCAACTGTTCTTCTGGGAATTTATTATTTTCTAATATGTATTTATAGTAGTCTTTACTTGGCTGTTGTTTTTGAAGCTACTCTGACAAGAGTGTCTCCAAGGAATAAACATACTGCAAATATGCATTGTTATTTTTTAAAACACATCAAGGTTTCACTACTTTTTCATACATTATCTTGAAAGAGCTTAAAAAGCAAAACATGATACTGTGGATCAAGCATCTGTGTTCACAAGCAATTAAAAGAAACAACTGATGATGCATGCATATAGGTTAACTTCTTCCTAACTACGAAATCAAAGAAAGTCCCCACTCACTTCTGCTATTAATACCATGATGATTCTATAACAGTAAATAGTACACTTATGTAAAAATCACTTCTTGCATGGTCTTGCTCTTGTTGTTCATTTTTGTTTGGCTTGTTTTTCAGGTAGAGAAAAGGATGACCTGACAACAAATTTATTAAACTGAAATTACCTAGGTGATATTTTAGGTATTCTTTAGGAGGTCCTCAAATGGGGAAAGTTCTCCAAAAAAGACTGACAGGAAAGCATATTCTGAAGTCATATAGAATGGTGCAAAAAATGCTGCATCTTCTTTTTCTGGTTGTCCGCCTCCATCAGTGCAAGAAACCCTGAGTCAGTTCAAGAGACTTCAGATAACTAGAGAAAGGATCATGAAGAATTTGTTAAGTCCTGAAGCCCTCCATCTGACAGTGGAGCATGCTACATTTTAATGGCTACTTCAGTAAGCATTTTGAAAGTAAGAGCTTGAAGAGTTCTTCAGAATATTAAGAACAGTATGTTTCTCATTTTGCACCATATTTTCCTTTACCACAGCACTGGAGATGATATCATTTTAAAAAGTGCTATGCAAAAGGATATGAAGAAATGAATGGCCAGACAATGTTACAGAAGATACAAATACTGTACCTTATATGGAAAATACGTCAATGTAGTTTGCTATGACAGAACTTTGCTAGAACAGCAATCGACAAAATAAAGATTTCATTCAAACAACTGTTCAAGTTCATTCAATACTGCATTTTAATTGATCCGTTTCTTCAATACCAGCTTGGAAAACTGGTAGTTTTGATTTCTCAATAACAAGTTTATTAAACTGTAGCGTAAGATTGAGGGCTGCCATCTGCCTTTGCCAGAATGGTCTCATTCAATGGTAACCATATTTCCCAAAGCTTCCTTCATTTAAAGCAAGCTTTTTCATATACAAAAGAAACTTGAGTTTCTTCTCCTCTTAAAGAATTCACCAAATTCTCCGCATTGTTCTAACACTTTGTGCCTAATGATAACTGTCCGGTCTAAACCAACTCTTACTATGAGGAAAAAATCCAACCAGATGTGTGCATGGGGTTTTTTTTATTATTTTATTTTACTTCTAATACTAAAACTAGTGAAATAAGTTTGTTTACACTTATGAAGAGCTGACTTGACCACCATCAGATTAGAATAACAACTATAGCAGAGTCAGAGATACATTTTGGTATTCCAGCAAACGAGTTTATTTTGGATTATTTTATAATCCATGCTTCCATGTTGAACTATCTTGCACAACTTTAGTCCTGTCATTGAATTAAATTAAACTCAGTGATATACGCTCTTGGGAGCTAGTTTGATGAAATTAATCAATTAATATGTCAAGCATACACAGGCTTTATACTAGCTCCAAATGCAAAGATTTCAGTCCAACTATAACGGAACCTGACATCCCAGTATTCACTTCAGCATAAAGATCTCGCTTATGACAAGACCAGACCTCAGAAACAGATAAAAAAAATCTGCTAGACTAGAAAGATAACAGTTCTTCATCACTGCTACATTACATGTGAGCAAGGAGTATGAAAATATCCTAAGAAAGGATGTATGAAGTCAGACAACTGCTTAGTATGTTGTTGACAGCAAACAGGCACATGCAGCAGTTTTTCAGAGTTTTCTCAGCACCCAGTGATTAGTGACACCAGGATTTCATAACGCAGATTTAGTATAATTGTTGTCTATGGCCCTCAGTAGATTTCTTTTCTGTTAAATTCTTCCAATTCTTTAACTCCTGTAAATAGTTCAATATACACAATATCTTATGACAAGAAGATTTGCATTTTATTTTTTTCCTGAGAGAAGCATCCCTTTCAAACCTTCACCCGAATTTGATATCTGTAGTTGTTACACAGGAGAAGGCAATAAACATCCTCATCCTGCCACATAGAATTTTATAGCATTGTCATACTGCACCAGGTGTGTATTTGCCCTGCCCTGAGCTTGTTGACCCTAACAATCCACCAAAACAATGGTTGTGGTTGCATCTCAGCTGACAGGCATTCAAAACCCTGTTCAGGAGGTCACAAGAACCACACTTAAATTCAGGATCAGGAGCCTACAGAATAAAGCCTTTTTATACCACAAGCAAGTGGTCTGACAGGAGGGCTAACATTCATAACACCAGTGTCTGCATTTTGAAAGACAAACAGCATGTCCTCTCAAGTTTGTGGGTGGGAGGGGGGGTTGTTTGTTGTGGGGTTTTTTTGGTGGGGTTGTTTTGTTTTTTAAAAGCAAATTCTTTAAGATGCCTCTCCCAGAGGCTCCCAGATCCCATACATGGACGTACTTCCTAAGAGCTCTTAACACCAGCACACACACAAAAAAGTGGCATTTCAAACAAATTAGCCTATGGTGAGTTTCTTATAGTCTTGAAGTAACCTCTGCTGTCAATGATTTTATTGATAGCCATTTTATGGAGCACAACTCTACTCATGCATTGCACAGCAGGCATAGGGACATTACTTAATTACTACAGGGGAATCCAAAACTTGAGTACTTGAAAGTCAGGGACTGCAACATTAATTTCTATGGCTACAGTTATAATTTCTCCCCTATAAAATATATAAACAGACACACATACACCACTTTATTTTATAAATATTTGCTAAAGAGAAGGGGATAAGATGAAGAAAAATGAGGTCAAAAAAAGAAGAAAAAATATTAAAAGGACTGATCTGGAATCTTCTAGGAGGAATGAAGGAGGTAGATGACAAGGAGCTGGAAATACTGCTGAGAAATATTCGAGACATTGAGCTAAGAGTGCAAGCCCTTGGTCAATGGCAGGATTGGTGTTGCCTCCTACTCCTGGAAGAGTGAATGAATAAAACACTAGACAGTGCACATGAGTGAACATACAAGTGCGTGTACATACATAATATTATAAAATACACATTTTTATCACAGCCTTAGTGACAGGATGGAAAAGGATACCTGAAGAGAATTGTACTAAACATTTAAAATTGCAGAAACAAAATACTAAGAGAAGACAGAATAACTGAAATATTGCTTATAATTAATGCTTCTCATTTATGGCTGAATACAGTAATTGAGAAGGAAATTTCTTCACATTGTCGGATTTTTATAGTTTTTAAAACAACAAAAGAAAGCTTTTTTCACACCTTAATATGTCTTGAAAAATAGGGAGAGGTTTTACTATCTGTCTCTAAGTCTTCTTGCATGTGAAATGCCCACTGAGACAAATGATAACTTAATAGATTGCCTCCAGTTCTGGGGGTGGCAAATGAGGCAGTAAAGCTCTGTTGCCTACAGCTGAGATACTCAAGATTGCATTTACTCACAGGAGTATGCATACATTGTTGTAAAATCCTAACACTGAGTTCTTTGCATCTCATCTGTAACAAATTTTAAAAAGCAGACTAGAGTTAAACTTGCCACAGTAATATTATCACATTTAATTTACACTGCTTGTATATCTTACGGAATCCATTTAGTACCATAAATGTTTAAGCTTTTATTTAAGAAAATGTTATAAATATTTGAAGTTTCCTTCTGGAAAACTACATGGTTTTCCGCATTTCCATTAGAGTTTTGAGAAAAAACAAGAATCAAATAGATTCTCAAATAATCCAGCTATTGCTCTACTGTTTCTAAATTATGCTAACAATGTAATCTCCCCTGCGACTATCCTCAAGTTACATTCAGCACTAAAGAAACATACACCATAAAGACTATACAAAAATTATAAGCTTTAAACTGATGGATAAAATTGGCTGGAATGCTGCACTTCATATAAGAGAGTGACTGTTCACAAGAGTCATCATATTTTAATGTCTCAAATATTTAAGTCATGTTACAGTCAAATGTGGTGAGTTTTGGGTTTGGTTTCTTTCTTTCCAGTTCAGGCCAAAGATGCCAGATTTTTTCCATATGATTTCTTGCTTAAAAAGAAAATCCATTTTACTGGAAATTGATTTTCCTGGAAAGGTGGACTTCTACAGGGAAAAGAAAGAAAAGCTGAAAAATACAGGCTATTTTTGGCGATTTTTTTTTCCCCCCTTCCCCCAAAGTCCTAAATTTTGAGTCAAGTTTTCATTAGGAAGGGAGAGAAGTTTTTGTCCGTGTTTATCTTCCATTTCTGTCCAGCTCAGGTACCTAATTCCCCATTCCTTGTATATGCCTCAGCCACCACAGTCCCAGTGAAGGAAGGCTCTAGCATGGCCTCAGCCCCCAGTGCTGGAAGACACTCCTTTATTTAGAAACTGGTACTAGACCATCAGCTGAAAACTGCCAGGCAATATAGCCAACTTCACTCATCACTAAAAAAAACCAGCAAGTAGGCATTTTTAAGTCACTGCTTTTGGTAGTGTTGCTCTCTAATGTATTTTAGTACTACACCAGAACATAAAGACTGCTAGCTTTAAATAGGACATAAGAGTTACCTGCAGACACACTTGTCCCTCAACAGAAGAGCAGCGACTTTAAAGCCTTTTACATGTTGGTGGAAGAGAGATGATTAAAAAGGAATTTGTCACCACCTCACAGATATTTGTGTTTTTATATATATATATATAAAATACATAAACCGAAAACTAAGAAATTGTTCAGACTACTAGGATCATTGATTACTCAAATACATTGTTACAACAAATGAATTGACAGTATTGTTTCAGGACAAAAATATGAATTTACTGAAATTAATGAAAAAAGTTTAAAGGCTCTTTATATAAATTGTGTTTTAAGACAATGCTACATAATCAACATACCTGCAATTATTATGCATTGTCATAAATGACATCACACTGACAACCTGAAATTGGTTAAACACTTAAGTGTAATGAGGGGCAAGATGTCTGAAACTTCAGAGTAGCCCACCTTGTTAAAGAGTTCAAAACCAATCTTTTTTCTTGAGTTTTCTTGTCAGAAAAAGCTGCCAGCAATAACCTTTAGGATAACAAATTGTATTTCATCTGTTTTAACACCTGTAGGCCTTGTGCAACTGAAGCTGATTACCCATTCAAAATCCATACAAATCTTACATTTGAACTGTCTCTGCACACTGGATTCAAGAGGTTTGATGGGCTTATATTTCCTTCAAGCTGTTTGTGCCATTGCACTACAGCAAGATAGTAGTAAACACCAAGTAAAAATGTATATTAACATGCTCCAGAAACGTTCAGATTGCCAGCTGTTCTTACAAGATCTTGACAGTTATTAATGCAAGTGAATATCCAATTTTCTTCACCTCCTGGTTATAATACTTGCTGTGGAAAAAAAGAGCAGCTGGAACATGGAAGATGGGCAACTGCACAGATTCCAACAAAGGTAAAGAAAACTTAAAACTAGAACTTATTTGTAGGCAACCATCATCCTCCGATTTTAGCTTTATATACTCCAAGAACTTTCCTAAAAGAGGCAGGGACAAAACCAGAATACACAGAGTAGGTGACATTAACTCACCTTAGAGTAACTGATATAAATATATATTCAACATATTCAAGGGTATTCTGGATTTTGAATACATATTCCACATAACACTGGGTTTTTTCAGCCAATAGCACATAACAGCTCATGTCTGTGGCCCTGTTGTTCTTCTGCCTTTCCTTCTGAGTAGACATTAGTAATACCAGCATGCCAACTTAAATTCATTGTAATCCAACATAGTAGCAAAAGGCAGCATTTTGCTGAACACATAAGTATAACTAAGATACAAGACTGGGTCTTTTTCAAATCATTGTCTATGGGTATTTACAATTTATGATGTTACAAATTTTATGACTTACAATTTTAGAGTCTTATGTCAGGTCAAAAAGTAGGACAGGTTTTTGAAGTCATTATTTTCTGGAGCAGAACCAGAGTCAAATGTTTAGCGGTCAAAAATCACTTCAGAAGCTAGGAGAAGACCTAATGTACAGAGAGGCAAATGGTAGGGATACCAGTAAGACACCTGAACACTCTGCACCTTACATACAGCTAGTAAGAAAATTCTTGATATCCCAAGAGCAGAACTTTGCATAAGGTGCACAGCAAGTGACCTCCCTCTCTCTTTTTACAGTGAGAGACATTGCATTTCTTGATTGCTGATAAAGCAACTACGGTTGGAAAAAATATGTACATTTACTTTCTTTATGGACCATCTGTGTAACAAATAATCACAAACAAACAGCAGGGCTGGACAATGGGTAACACTGCAAGGATATGGGCAATGTAAGGCTATCAGATTTGTGATGGTATTCAGTTAACAGCCATTCAGCATAAGAGACTAGGACAGAAGAAGCAATCAACACCCAGACCCACAGACCCTAAATGAACAGGAGATAAGAGTTTTGGTCTTTGTTATTATGTCTGTTAGGTCACTGACTGACAGGCCATGGAAGGAACCACTTGGGCATGGCCTTGAAGAGGTTCAACCAGAACCTTAGAACAGATAAGAAGTGGTAAACAATGTCATCATGGGTCTCCTGGGAAAAAACAAACTTATTACAAACTTATATCTGCAGGAGCTTGTGGAAATGTGCAAACTTTTTTATGGGATGTTCAGGGGAAGTGCCAAAAGATAGAACAAGTGCAGGAAAATGGAGAGAAGTGGCATAAAAAGGAGTCATTAGAGTTAGCTGCAAGTCAGTAGGTTTGTTTGGCCCAGCCCTGCACCTAATCACTGCAGCCTGCCTATGTTTTTACTGAGTCCTACTTGCAATATTTTCTATGTGACTTTGCTGTCTATTCTGCATAGGTGTAATGTGCAAGCAAACTTCAGTCAGTCAACAACTATGAGGAGATCTGCATCTGGAAAGACCCAAGTTCTAAGCCAGTGACCAAGTAAGAGACCTCAGGCCCAGATGTGAATGACTGATGAACTTAAAAGTCCATGTTAACATTTGAGTCTGTTAATGTGGGCATGCTTGTAAATCAGGAGAGGGCTGTTGCACATGTTTGACAACCAATCTTCCAATTCCCATCAGTTGGAGAACTTTATCAGGCTGTTTGTGCTTATATGTGGTACCAGCATAGGCAATGTTTGTTTTCTGTGATGGTCTGTGTGACCAGCCATATCCTATGTATAATGCCATATTAGGCATGTGTGCTTAGTCTCACTACTGGTTGGATGTGCAAACAGGAATAGTGGCAAGCAGACCAAGAGGAGAAATTTCCTGTAGCTTAGAGGCCAGTAGATATCACAAATGTGCCATGATTATTCCACTGAAATTACTGTGCATGGGTCCAACTCTCATAAAACACTGTAGTCTTGCACTATAGTTCTTCCAAAGGCTAGAGAACACACAGTTACCTCCAAGCCTTCTTTCTCCTTCCACTCTGTGTGCCATTCCCTGCCTTTGTACTAACTCATGTTTTGCCTGCCACTCAAGACTTTGTGTCACGTTTTAAAAGATGGAATTGCAAGAGCAACCTAACTTCAAAATCATGCAAGGATGAAGGAAAATGTTTCCTGTTCATGTTTACAGCAAAACTTCTGGTAACTAGTAGCCAAGCAGCAAAATATGTGAATATAACAGTTCAGCAAATTTTATAAAGCCCTAGCTTGCCACTTTGAAAAGCTATTAATTTAATAAGCTTGCATGTTTCTCCCTAACAAAACTTCCATTACATGACAGTTAAGACCAAAATAAGACCTCATATGGATCTCAAGGCTAGAGTAACACATTGGGGTTTTTTAAACCAGTATGCAACTGTTGCTGTAAATTTGTTTCTCCTTTAAGTGTGCTGAAAAGCTCGAGGGCAGCAGAAGGGGCAAATGCACTTTTAAGCAACACTGCAGATAATTTTACCCATCCAGTGTTTAGTACTGATTTTATACTTCTACCTTATTCTTAAACTTTCTCAGTGTAAACTGGCAAAAAAATTAATTACAATTTTTAGAAAAACACATAGTTCCAAACTTCCATATGTTTAGTTGGATATATAAAAAGATGTGATACAAACAACTAAACCGGCATTGAACTGTATTGCAAGTCAGATCTTCTAGACCTGACAATTATATAAAATTGTCTATCTTACTGGTAAGCAGACTCTAGCTGCACCTTTCAGCACAGCCAAACCATTAGGATTCCCACTTCATTAGGAACTTCATGATTATAGTGACAATAGTATGTTTTCCAGATCATTAAAGATGAGCCATTCATACAAGTATTTACAATATTCCTGCACACCAAATGGAGCAACTAAAATAACATCTGTATGACAGTTCATCACTAAGTAAAAAAATGCACATGAAAATCCACACCTTTCAAGCACTACTGGTACATAATCTCTCTATTTATCATCGTTTATTTTATCATGACTGATAAAATTTTAAAGGTTTGTATGTTACAGGCACCAGCAAGGGTAGCAGTTACCTCGCCTAAAAAAGGCTAAATGTTACTTTGTATTAACAAACCTGGATAACAGTGCATTTTTCCACAGATCTTGGGATTTCACGTGCACTGACCTTGTACCATAACTCAAATACAGTAAGAGCAGGAAAGAAAGAAACCTCAAATTGTGCACTTACTTATTCAATGTGAGGTCAAGGATGAATTTGGAGCCAAAGGCCTCAATCTGGAAACTTGCCTGGGCCAGATGTACAGCCTGTAAACATGAACACACAGGAGTACTATACAGTTTTGCAGAACATCTAAAGTTGTCAAAAGCATCACTGAGCTTTATATGCAACAAATGTGACAAACATCTGTGAAAAACTAAGTTATGGAAAACATGCGTATTTTCATAATCTCATAGGCATATGAAAAAGCTTTGCTCTTGTAACAAATTCCGATTCAAAAGGATTTGCATTTTTATAGGGTAAAGGGAGAGAGAAGCAAATGGTACCTGAAAAGCATACTTTCAAATACACACTCATTACTCTCAAAAACAAGAAGAAAAAAAAAGAAAAAAGAATATTCACATAAATATCTATATTTTGCTATACAAAAGCATTAAGTAATGTAGTATGCAGTTCTTTTAGTTATATTATTGCATTCATACACTTTAAAAGGCCTGAAATAATTAAAGCATTTGTAATACACGCCTTGAAATAAGAAAATCATGGCAAGGCTTGTTTTACATGTTATGAAATACTCCTTCAAAGTAATCCCTTCACAATTAGAGTCTTTGAACTTGGCATTGTAGCCAAACCAGTGCACAGAAGACTGATGCTTCTCAACATAAAACAACAAAACAACATTAGCTTGTCTCATATAGGGAGTTAACTAACTTTCAGGATATTCAATTTTTGTCAGATCTGTAAGTTATATTCTTTGTTCTTTTCTACACTGTTGTAACTGAAGCCAAAGACATTTAAAACACGCTCACCTGTTTTCTAGAAAAATAAGGAGAAGGTAAGAGATGATCCAAGAATTTCTTTGTGTGAAGACACTGTTCCAACAGGGTGTAAGAGATTAGATCTGAATTTCATAGAATGTCTTCTCTGATAATGTTCTAACCAAATCATGCTTACTTATACACTAATTTGATACAGCATTAGTAATTACATCAAGTTGGAATATTATGACTAAGCCCTTTCATTAAAATGAATATTCATCAAAAAATACTATTTTTTATTAAACACCACAATGAAACTTCAGGTATGTCACAAAAACTACATAAAGTTCTAGGTAGTTTACGGCATAACTTAAATAATATGAAGGTTAGCTTTTATGGCCCACAAGGCCTACAATTTTGTTCTCCTTTGGAAATTTTTCCACACCAGATAAATTCTTTATGTTCCTATTCCATTCTTGCACTACACAAAGCAGCACTGATTTTCACCTTATTTCTCAGCAAAGATATCCATCACCTTTCATAAACTCCTTCAATATAATTTAAGAAACTATTTCTAAAAGTTGCTATAGTGACTAAAATCAGCTGTGATGTTTCCTGCATTAGTTTATCATTCCTTTCCCCCAGAGTTATAATTTCCCTTTCAACAGGGTCACAGAGCTTTCAAAAGAGTTTCTTTTTTAAAAAGTGTGTAGTAACAAAATATTTCCAAGATCTTAAATATCATTAAACAATCTCTTACCTAAAGCCTGTTTTTTGTTTATTAAAAAATACAGTATCTTTGAACAAGAATTTTAAATATGATATTCCTAGGCGATACCTAAAAATAATATGGAAGCAAACCAGTGTCAAGTTTTCTCTCTGCTACATTTTTTGGTAAATGAATATTAGCCGTTGTCTCACCAGTTCACTGACATAACACTGGCCTGGCAAACTGAGTTTACAGCTGCTCTGAATCACCAGAGTGATACGGTTTAAGTATAAAGACAAACACATGGAGAGAATCTCCAAGGATGAAAGCTAGTATACATATATAAAAAGAAAAAAGGATAGAATCTTAGTTTAAAGGCATGCATAATAGGAGAGGCTCTTCAGCCCCCACTCCACTTTTTTGCACAGTGAAAACAAGGATTAAGTGTCACAAGGAGCTTTTCAAGCACCTGTTGGTAACAAACCTCATTATGTTTTCAAAATGCACATGTTTTAATTTAATTGAAAACAAAAAAGCATGAAAATTTGTGCAGGAAAAGGGTTGCAACTAGTTTTATCCCATAAAGATTCTACCTAAGTTACAGGAGCTACTGCTTTGAGTCTCCTTTACATGTAACATTTACCCAAAATTATGTGTCTTCATATATATGCCACAAACAAGACTTCAGAATTAACTAATCAGGAAAGTTTAAAAGAGCATGTACTATTCTATTAAGATTATTCTGAAACATGAGAACTGAGAACTACAGAATTTCTTAAAGTATCTAGGTTTTACTATGTTTTTTATTTATCTGTCTACCTCAGTTTGGAAGTTTGTCAAAATATCTCCTGCTCAAAGATAAACATGGTAATTTTGAGTGCATCACATTTTTACATACAAACCATGAAGATTGAGTCTTTCCTTTAAGATACGATTATGGTTTACAGATCTACGATGTAACATTCCTGACACACATGGCAACATAGCAAAAAGTGACTGCCCAATCAGGATTTACTCAGTACAGCATACTGTTAATGATGTTTACAAGTCATTTTAGAAACAATACTATCTACCATTGATCCCAAACACTATACTTGGCCAAGTTGAGCAAAAAAGTAACATCAAAAGTTACTACGTATTTTTTCCAGGGTTAGTTTAGAAATAAAAATACACTCAGTTTGATACAAGTGCAGCATTTCTTTCACTTCTCCTAACAGACTACACATTACTTAAAATGTGTATTCTTTGAAACACTTTAGACCAAGAGCAGCATCAAGGCTAAATAATCACCTGCAAGAGAGATACCCAAGTTTTTTGTTTCCCACTTTAAATCTTTTTTTTTGTTTGTTTTTGTCACTAATGTTGTTCTGATTGCCAATTCCAAACCAACTAAATAAACTAAACTCTTGAACATCTTTGCTTTCAAGAAGATTCAAGCTACTTATTAAGAAAATGCTTAAGTATGGATGATGACATACCACGTTGAATAATAAAACACACTTCAGAAGCAATCATGGTATACTAAAACATGCCCAAATCCTGAAACTTCAGCACAAGACATCACAGATACTGAAAATGTACATGTATTAAGAAAACCTTGGATAACCTCAAGATCAGGAACTCCCATCAACAGCTGTTAAACCCAAAAGACAAGTTCTGGTTCCCAGAAGGTACTGGGTGACAAATAGCTGGAGTCTGGGAGACCAGTCTAGGAAGTAGCACCCCATGACTTTTATGTTCCTATATCCCTCCCTAGGCATCTGCTACTGATTGCCCTCAGGGACAGCTAGATGGACATCTAGTCTGATCTGCTATAGCTTTTCTTTTGTCCCATCAAGCCCTTTCAATGATACATGTATATCATCCTTCAAGTTTCTAAGCCATCAACCATGTATTCTTTATCTTTCTGCAATTTAAAATTATCTTGTATTCTCAGTCTACAATATCATAAAGAAAAAGTTAATCTTGTAGGATTATATCTAATACCATTGCTATTTCTGAAAACAATTACTTTTGTATATAAAAACACCACTTGCTATCTATTAGTGTGCCTCACTTAGCAGATATAGCCTGTACACATAAGCAATTGCTGCAAAGCAGCTGACAGTAGTTTGCTACCCTGCAGTAGGGCACGTTCTCCAAACTCAGCTCAAACCATTGGCTACAAAAAGAACACTGGATTTTAGATTCCTGCAGTGTAGCAAAAACACTGTTTTGAGTTCAGGTGAATGTGATACACCACTGCTGCAGCAAAACACAGACTTTGTTAAGCCAGTGTAATAACAGATAGCCACCCCTGAAAGCCATCGGCCAGAAATCAGGTGAAGGTAATGAGACTAAAGTATTTAATCCTGGAACTGACATTTTTCCTGCAGCAAGTTAGCACAGAAAGCTACCAGACTGTTGTCACCAGGTGTTCTAGCCATTACAACCATCACGTACCACCATGATGGGAGGAAGTATTTCAGAAAAGTAGGTGTGGAATTCAGTTATACAGCTTACCATTTCACAGCATTCTCTTAACTACTGTGTAATTACAATGCCCAAAGTATAACCTGAAATACAGTTTTGCTCTGATTGGCATAGGAATATAAATTCAAACAGGAATATAATGTAGATTAGCATATATTTTGAAGAATATATAGGGGCTAGACATCTTACCATGTCTTTTCACAGGAAAAATATTAAAAATCACCTTCTTGTACCACTTACATACATGCATATGTTCACATCCACCTGAGTATTCTTTACTTACATAAAAGGGAGACCAAGTTCCTTTGTACATGCTTGTTTATCATTTAAAAACCTCTGCAGAGGTTCCTGCTTTGACAGCTATAAGCTACTCCAGCAGCAAAGCTGCAAAATTACATAAAGTTTTCCTGCAGCAGACTGCCTGATGATATATAGAAGACAGGGCTGAATAAGGGTCTGAATCTTAAAATTTGGGTTTGGGGATGGGAAAAATTTTAAACGAGAGAAGTGTTTTTTCACTGTTCTGAAAGCTCAGATTACTAGCATAGTCACTATAATAAGAGATTCTTCATACCAGGAACATTCTAAATGTGCTGTAGCTGCTTGTGCAAAGCAACTCCTCTCAGGTTTTTTTCCAGGCTAAAAATCCATAAAAAGAATTTCAGTTTCTTTCAAATCAGTCATTAGCTTACTGTAAGTTTCAAGATAAAAATGGACCAGAAGGCTGTAACTAGAACCTCAGTTCTACTGATCCATGTCACAACTTGAATGCTTCCATTGTTTTCATTATTGCAGTTGGGCATCATTTGTCCATAATTCACTTTTTCCAGACTTTCAGGAATTTTACAACTGTTATCACCTAAAGTACTACATTGGTTTTACTTTCTTCACAGTAAAATTATGTCAAATGCAATAATGTGTTTTCCCTTCAAACATACTAAGTTCTGTCACAAGTCTTTAAACAAAAGTACCAGCATTATTTAACTGACTGACAGTACCTATGGGTCTTTTGCTATATTCATACAGATATGTTCTCCAAATGACAAGCTTATTGCTTTTAGAAATCTATTTTTGCATATAGTTCTGCTGACTAAAATACTGGCCAAAAGCCACCTCTCTCATTTCAGTAACTGAGCAAGGGGTTTCATCACTCCCATTTTGGAATTAGGTTCCTAAGTCACATTTAGATGGATTTTACACCATTACAACATTTTTTAATCTATACCTTCATTCTGATAGAGTACAAATTTTGTCACAAATCAATGTGACTTACTATATATTAGTTCCTTACTCTTCTTCTAGCTTATTTGCCTATCCCCAGACTTCATACAGAAGCCATCCTTCTTTAGCGCTTGGAAAACATCTACTATAGAGCACATATGCAGAGCTAACCTTCCATTATTCTTTGGAAATAAAGCATTTCACACAAACGGCATACATAAATGTCACAGCAGCATGTAAAAACTCATGCTTAAAACATATAGGATTTCAGAAAATTGACTATTTGTTTCTGGTCTTTAATGATTAACAACAGCGAGGTTACTTTGACACACTTGAATCTCAAGCCTTGCAGACTGTTCTTTGAAAGAATGGTTGTCAGCATGTGAACAAATGTTCAGGCCTACTTCTGAAAGTAATCCTACCGTTACTCTTTTAAACCAGGGGCCAGAACCCACCATTCTCTCCCACTATGACAACACTTAGATACCCGTCTGTAGTGACACTGGCCTCTCAAATCGTATTCCTCGCAGGGTTTTTGTCACAAGACTCTACCAAGTAGTGCAACCGTATCTCAGACCACTTTCCTGCAGTACCCAGCTTCCCACAAACGCTAGAAAAACCTATAAACTTCATTTTTTAAATTTCAGAACAAGGCCTCACAAGTGCAAGTGTTGCACTACCTAACATTTAAGAACTGAAACTTTTATTGTCACTTGAGGCTCATGAGAGGACCCAGAAATATTTTTTTTTTAAAAAAAGGATTTAAAAAGTTTAAGAAATACCATGACCCATGTTTCAGCTAGGAAATCAAGATGTAGATCTACTTGAAGGTGGCATAAAGAAGATGGCCTTCTACCCCCAGAAACCAAACCAGATAGGAAGACCAACTTCAACCCTCCTGTCAGTAACTACTGAAGAGTTACAGAGTCTAGATAAGCCTTTTGCATTAATATAAATTCAATACAGAATAGAAAAAAAGACAAAGTACACAAAATCATCCAGTTGCAAGTAATGTAAATTGAAGTTGCACCACACAACATTCTGGAAAAAAAAATGCAAAGACAGCTGAAATACAACAAACTCTCCAACAGTCTTAAACTCATACACGTAAGCCACGTGAAGTTCATTTGTTATTTTGATCAGTTTTTATTACATGGGGATTAAAAGTGAAGACCTGGCCTAAAATAGGCAAGGGAATACAATAGTTAATGCACAGCTTTTTTACCTGGATTTTAGTATGAATTCACAGGAAGCTGCCTCTTGAGAGATTATTAACCACGATCTTTCACAAAACAGGCCTGCTTTTTCTTCAGTACCATCCCCTTTGCAATGGCTGCGATACAGTTGTTTTCCTTTCATCTTAAGGATGCTTGCCCCTCTCAACTTTCATATGCTACATATCAAAGTTGCATGAAGGACTGAAACAGCACTGCATCTCAATCTTTACAGCAGGGCAACATAGCAGAAAACATAACATTCAGCCTGGTGGGAATATTTTTTTTTTAATGACAAACATCTGAGTTGAACACAAGCACCTGGAGTTTTCACCCTAAGAAAAATAGCACAAAATGAATATAACTGGGGGGCAGGGTAGAGGCAGAGGGGGTGGAACTCTCTTTGCAGTCAAAACTACTATCACACTGAGGTTTTTTTCCAGTCATTAAGGTCTGTAAAACAGTTTTATTGACACCTCCCTCCTCCCCAGAATTACTCTAGCAATTTAGAATTATGCATTAAGACATTGCTTCTTTACAACTTCTGAGAACTTACGATGCAGTGATCTAAAAGCAGTTAGAAACTGTACAGCAGAGACAATCTTCCTTCATATGCACCTAGTCCAAGCCATTTTCTACTCAAAATTTGCTAAGGTTGCCCTGAGCTGTGTTTCCTCTGGCAATCCTATTATTTTGAGATCACATCTTGTGTTGCGAGGTTTTTTCCCCTCTGCTGGCCACCATAAGGACTTGTTCCTAGTTTTTTGCGACAAGTTGTGTTCCATGCAGTCTTCCTGCTAGGCCCTAACAATCCTGTATATGCCGTCTGTAAAAACTAATCAAAGCAGCCATCTGGTTCAATAAAGAGATTACCAGTTCATTCAGAACACTACCTCCACCTGCAGAAGTTTAGAAAGACAGACCTGCAGAGCACAGATGACTCAGACCTCTTCAGCAAGTTTAAGTATTCTTGTGAGCTTCTTCAGTGTGTTTTTATAAACAGA
Source organism: Phaethon lepturus (assembly GCF_000687285.1). Lineage (NCBI taxonomy): Eukaryota > Metazoa > Chordata > Aves > Phaethontiformes > Phaethontidae > Phaethon > Phaethon lepturus. The sequence continues at coordinate 4,323 of NW_010554179.1, read as the reverse complement.
TGCTCATTTGAGCATTTCACACTAAAAATAACTTCAGAAGGACTCAAAACCAGCTAGCCTTAATCTGACTATGAGGAAACAAGTATACAGATTTTAGAGTCTTCAAGCACTAAGTATTTAAAATATGCTTTCTTTAAGAGCACAAAGAGAAAATAATTTTACACTATAACTCTGTCCACCTCAGAGATAGACTACTTCACTTATTCAAAGCTGTGGTGAACATTCCTTTTTTTCAACAGTGAGAAAAAGCTTCTTAGAAAAATAAGAAAGAATGAGAGAGGTTCTATCAACAGTTTAGATCACATAGGCACTCTCATTATGATGGCTTTTCACCATATTCAAAAGGGGATAAAGAGTATCAGTGCTAAGAAAACTTTTGTTTTGTTTTGTTTTCTGGTACACTGTTTTCTCCTCCAGCCCTTCATTTCTATATATCTATATACATTCCATGAAGAAGGTTGCAGACCCTTATTTTTAGGAAAGGACTTTAAAAAATAAAATATTTTAAATTGTTTTACACAATTATACCTCTCTAGCTTTCCCTCTTTCTTCCCACATGCACACAATTTCCTCTACTCTTCCCCTCTCCTTAGAGTGACTCAGCATTTCTGAGATATTCAGGCCTAATACAACAAACTATCCATATCGCTTATATTCTTATGGCCACTATAATGAAGTTCCACAGAAAGGGGTCTACTGAATAATATCCACAGTTAGAGAGTATATCCACATCATACGCCTATAAATGGAATATTAAGGCTGACAAGAAAATACAGGTTAAAGGATGTATGGTTCCAAAAATAGTAAAAAGGAAAAAAATGGTATTTTTCTTCCTCAACTGTCCACTGTGTATGTATATAAGGTCATCACATCTTCACTTTTTCCCACATGCTAAAAATCAATCCTAAATATAGATTTCTTTACCTAGCTATAAAGATATTTTGGTTACTTCTTTTTATGACCAATGTGGGAGAAAGCAAAGTCTTACACGTAGGTTTTATTACAATCTAGCATTTATTTTAATTCTGGAAAAGGATAAAAGCGACTACTAAAAAATTCCTCTTCTCCTCCCTCTCCCCCCCCCCCCCCCAAAAAAAAAAACAAAACTCATGAATCTTTCACAATCCATTCAATTTCACAAAACATTCTGTTTTCTTTATGGGTTTTTTTCCTTTTACATCCTAGGCAGACTTTGCCCCCTCAATTATTTCTCTACAGAAATTATTATAGTGAATGTTAAACAGAACAAACTAACTAAAATATTTGTTATTATATCATTGGTAAAATAGATGAAAGGGCAAAGAAATGAATTCATGCCAGGAAAGACACAAGATGCAAGGTGGGAAGGGGGAAGCCCTCTATGGTGCTCTGGAAGTAAGACAGGCAAAAATCAATCCAGACAAGGAACATAATCAACCCTTTCCTTCAATTAAATGGATCAAAGCAAAATAAGTTTCAGGCCAGAAGAATGAAGTCAACATAATGTCACTCTCCGTGAAGCCCCAAGCTTAAAGAAGTCTTCTGTGGAAAAAACTGAAGCATTAGCATTCCCTACACTTAAAAGGGACACAGCGAGTAGAAAGGAGATCCACTTTACACAACGCTCAGCAGCAAGCATACCCAAGGGAATCAATTCCAATTCTGTCAGCACTGGTTTCTGCAGAGCTTTACCCCAACAGGTAGATATAGGGTAGGGCATAGAAAGGATAGGCAACGGCAGCAATGTTCTTGTGGGAATGCTGGGTAAGTAAAGAGATTGGCAGACATTCTCCTATGTGGATTCCCAAGAAAAAAAAACTCATGCAGAAACACGGAGGAAGCACTGTTCCCAAAGGCAAGTCTGCAAGCACTTGCAAATCCTTTTCTTCCCACACCCCTCTCCAAAGAGGGGAACAGAAAATCTCCAGTGTTTATTTAAAAGAGTAGTCTCACTTCAAAGGGGTGAGTTCAATTAGCTAGGAAGCAACCTTTCTTCCCATTAAAACATCAAAACTATGCAGCTATCTCATCTTTTTTCCAAATATCATACAGTGCCTCTGTATTAATTCCACATCAAAAATGGTACATAATCAATATCAACAAAAGCATATATAATGCATAATAAATTCACTTTCTAAAATTTCAAAAGAAATGCAATTCAATAGGTAGGAACTCCATTATAGCTAAGTCCTTCAGTAATACCACACACTGATCTGCTTTGCTGTCTCTCTTCTCTACCATGGCAAGCTCTTCCTATACAACTCATCTTTACCTTCACTTTACCTTTTTAACCTGTGGGAAGAAATTAATTTTTAAAATAAGGACTTATAAAAATAGGGTGGAAATCACTTTAAGGGGTGCCTCCTAAGCGATATAGTTTACAATAGGTTTACTTCTTTACCAAGTTATTTTACAAAACCAAAGTTTGTTCAATTCCATACAATTTCAGAAAAAGGAAATTACTATCTACCTCTATACAAAATGAAATATTAGATCTTGTCATTAAAAATGAAGAACACAGCTATTATTTGACAAAAACTGGTAACATTTTACAGTGGTCTTCACTGGTCATACACTGCCGGGAAACCAATACTGCATTTATTAGGTAGTGTATGACACATTCAAAACCAAGTAGCTCATGCTGTAAGTTCAGGATTCTAAAGAAACTCCCTATGCTGACATTTCTGCGGTCTAGAGCTATTTTGGAAGAAATATTTTGTTAATGATGGTATACTGTAAGTCAAGACACCAGAATCTACACTGATCAGAGAAGCCAACTTTGCATAATTACCATTCATTTTATCTACAGTTCAGCTTCTGAACCATCCTGAAATTCAAAATAATTATTTTTAAATTAACACAAGGGAAATTACATTCTTGTTTAATTACATGTCCTCCTTTAATTCCTAAAAATGGTGGTAAGGACCACCATTAAGTCTCAAAGATCTGCAGAATAAAACGTTCACACACAGTTCCACATCACAAATTACCATTTTGAAAATTCTGCAGCTGAGCCTCGTTTTACCCTACCTTGTCATGTTTCTGCTGGTGCCTTGCCTTAGTATCCAGGATATGGTAAGGGGTTTCAGAGTCTCTGTTGATGTAATAGATTAGTCTTGAAGGCAGTGTAATTTCTTTCTGGATTGCATTGCTGTAGCTGTTATTTTTACTGTTACTGCTTTTATTCTGTTGAAATGTATTCTCTTCATCTGCCAGTACTCCCTCTATACTGCCTGCTGTTTCATTCCAGTGCGGGTCTGAGGAGGAAAGATATGCCAGACATAAATTAGATGACAAAATGTGTTTATTCCCATAAAAAAGCTACATATTTAGCTATTTTATTAATCACTCAAAAAAGCAAGATAGCTTACTCATTAAGCTAGATCTGATTCATTTTTCCACACATAAAATGGTTTCAGAAATAACATTATTTATTTAAACACATATACATTTTCATATGCGGTCATGGATTATAAATTTTTTAATACCTCTCAACTTCCAAGAGGAAAAAAAAAACCCTTAATGGATATGTAGTTACCCCCTACACGCTCTTTGATAGCTAAGTTCTCTCTCAGACACGCGCACACACAAAAACCCCAAATATACATCTACAAAAGGCTAAGAATACTCCCTATGTTCTTAACACAAACTGAATTCAGAGTCCATGCACAGCGAATGCTAATCCATTCCCGTAGGTTTTCTACCTCTCTTTTAAATTTGAGAGGAGCCCTTTTCTTTAGCGGCAGCTTTTCGGATGAAATCCTGTATTCCTTCCTCATTAAAATTTCAAGATGCAGTCAATCAACAATCAACGTAACAATAACAGTAATAACATGATGCACAAACCGACTGTATCAGCATTCCACGTCACCTATATTCAATCAAAAGCAAACAGACGAAAAGCACACACAAAAATCCAGCCCCAAACAAATCGCATTGCTTCCCAGTCAGATTCCGCGTACACGAACATCCTAACACACAAAAACCATCTAAGCCTTTTTCTGTCGCATAGCTCACCCGTGTATTTCTACGCACACCATCTTCTATCTAAAACACTGCACCACTGGCTTCAGAAGATCAGAGGGGGAAACCTCACATTTCTCTCTTTTTTTTGTAAGCAAGCCAAAAAAACGTTTTCTGAGCCACCTTTTTCTATACACCGAAGCAGACACGTACACAAAGCTGGTAGGGGCGGAGGAAGAAACCGTTAAGGGGAAATGGATGTTACAGGGGTTTATCATCCACGGCGGAGGCAGGGGGGGCCAGGGGAGGGAGAGGACGGGTCCGAGGAGCAGCAGACGCCTCACACACACAAACACACACACATCTCCTCATACCCACCGG
>NW_010554178.1:0-18063 GCF_000687285.1 Phaethon lepturus | reverse complement strand
GATGAGATGCATCCCAGAGTCCTGAGTGAACTGGCATGGACTTTTTGCCATGGTATTTGAAAAGTCCTGGCAGTCAGGTGAAGTCCCTGGTGACCGGGAAAAAGGAAATATTGCACCCATTTTTAAAAAAGGTAGGAAGAAAGACTCTGGGATCTACTGACCCATCAGCCTCACCCCTGTGCCTGCAGAGATCATGGAGCAGATCCTCCTAGAAGCTGTGCTAAAGCACATGGAGGACAGGAAGATGACTCGAGACAGCCAGCATGGCTTCACCAAGGGCAAGTCCTTGGTGGATGAGGAATTGGTTGGATGGTCACATGGTCAACAGCTCAATGTCCAGATGGTGACAAGTGGTCCCTCAGGGTTCTGTGTTGTGACTGGCACTCTAATATCTTCATCAGTAACATAGACAGTGGGATTGAGTGCACCCTCAGCAAGTTTGCAGATGACACCAAGATGAGTGGTGCGGTTGACACACCTGAGGGACGGGATGCCATCCAGAGGGACCTGGACAAGCTTGAGGAGTGGGTCTGTGTGAACATCATGAGGTTCAACAAGGCCAACTGCAGTGTCCTGCACCTGGGTTGAGGCAACCCTTGGTATCAATACAGGCTGGGGGATGAAGGGATCGAGAGCAGCCCTGCCGAGAAGGACTTGGGGGTACTGGTGGACAAAAAGCTGGACAGGAGCCAGCAATGTGTGCTCACAGCCCAGAAGGCCAACTGTATCATAGGCTGCATCAAAAGAAACATAGCCAGCAGGTTGAGGGAGGTAATTCTGCCCTTCTACTCCACTCTGGTGAGACCCCACCTGGAGTCCTGCGTCCAGCTCTGGAGCCCTCAGCACAAGAAAGACATGAAACTGTTAGACCAGGTCCCGAGGAGGCCACCGAAATGGTCAGAGGGATGGAACACCTCTCCTATGAGGACAGGCTGAGAAACTTGGGGTTGTTCATCATAGAGAAGCGAAGGCTTCAGGGACACCTTATTGTAGTCTTTCAGTACTTAAAGGGGGCTATAAGTCCCTGACTTTTAAAGGTACTTTTCAACCCAAAAATTCTATTATGCTATAAAGACTGACATCAGTATACATTTGGGGACAGGTGTGTGTCCTGGAACACTTATCTCTAAAGGAAATATGATTTAAATGTTTCCCTCATCCATTGAGAAATCAAAAAGCCGTCAGTTTGTGATACTGTCAGCCTTTAGAGAATCCCTTAAGTGCAAAAACCCTGAGTGACTGGAGGGGGTGGGAGAATAGCTGCTACTTCTCCTTTGCTGTTTCTTCTCTGAGACACAGTAGAGACAGCACACATCTTCCCACTTTTGTGAAGACATTCCTTCCATATAACCCCCACAAGGCAAAGGTAGATCAGATCTGTTGTATCCACCTCCCTGGGACTGAGGGCAGGTTCTCTCAGAAGTAGGGCATTCAGGAAACCCCAGAAGGAGGTGGGGGTTTCTCTGAACCTCTATAGAGGCGGTGAGGGTAAGTGGCAGTCCACAGACATGGGACTCAGTCAGGAGGTTTTCAGATAGAGCCAACATATGACAGTTGTCACCCTACTCAACAGGTAAAATAAATGAGATGGTGTCGTGGTTTAACCCTAGGCAGCAACTAAGCCCCACGCAGCCACTCGTTCACTCCCCCACGGTGGGACAGGGGAGAGTATCAGAAGGGTGAAACTGAGAAAACTCATGGTTTGAGATAAAGACAGTTTAAAAGGTAAAGCAAAAGCTGCGCATGCAAGCGGAGCAAAACAAGGAATTCCTTCACTACTCCTCATGGGCAGGCAGGTGTTCAGCCATCTCCAGGGAAGCAGGGCTCCGTCATGCCTAATGGTTACTTGGGAAGACAGATACCATAACTCCAAACTTGCCCTCTACACCCTCCTTCTTCGTCCCGGCTTTATATACCAAACACGATATCTTATGGTATGGAATATCTCTTTGGCCAGCCTGGGTCAGCTGTCCTGGCTGTGTCCCCTCCCAGCTCCCCGTGCACCCCCAGCCTTTTTGCTGGCAGGCCAGCATGGAAAGCTGGACAGTCCTTGACTGCTTAGCAACAACCCCCAACATCAGACCATTATTAACATTTTCTCATCCCAAATCCAAAATATAGCCTCACACTAGCTTCTATGAAGAAAATTAACTCTATCACAGCTGAAACCGGGACAGATGGGTTGTGTCTGTAAACTGAAAGTACACACCTACATGATGTACACACCGGGAAACAGCAGCATGGTCATCCACAGTCAGCTGGGTTTGGAAATCTTCTAGACAACCTGATATGCTACTTGTAATACACAAAGCTAGACAACTCACACTTTCATTTCCAGTGGATTTTGATACTTATTCTGCTTCCACCTTAAGCCTGACACTGAAATTATCATTTAAGAGTGAAGGTATTTCTCTAGGTGCCCTAACCTTAGAGCTCAGCTGTGGGCTGAGCTCAGGTGTGGGTGCTTTGCCTCTGGGCACATTTCCTTGCTCTGGTGGTGGCAAAGTACCTATCACAGTCTCAGGAACCACTGCCCCTTACCACATCCCTTGTCCCCCTTCACAGGATACCTCTAAGTGACCCCTGTTACAGCCAGATGGAGCAAGTGGGACATAGCAGCAGGAGCATGGGCAGCACCTGGGGCAGGGGCAGGGAGTGTGATGGGCAACGCTAGCACACAGCTGCAGCCTTGACGCAAAGCAGAGGAGTGTGTGGCACCTCAGCAGGTGTTAACGGGCTATGAAGGAGTCATAACTTCTGGTTAAAACCCCCCCTTGCTGTTTTGGTAAATCTGCATTTCTTGCACCTTTGTGATCAAGCAAGTCAGAAACTGTTCTGGCTTTAAGTGTGAGGCATAATATGACAATAATACAGTTGAATTTTGAACTTTAAAATAAACTTTGGCCACTTAGATTGTCCAAGGTCTAACAATTTTCTACCCAGAAAACACACTCTGAGAATTTAAAAAAAAACAACAATTTGTTTAGTTGCATTCTGAATAAATGACATCTAAGAGTTTTCAATTTAAAAGCAGAAAATTAGAGAAATGTCATTCAGAGACTATTTTCATCTTATTCTTCCAGAGCATTAAGCCCTGAGAAAATAAAACAGTATGGTTAAAAACAACAGAAGAACAGGTACCACTCTAGAAATGCAACAACTGTAAAACCTCAAGTGTCTTGTGCTTCTGACTAAAATGCCTAATGCAACTGGCATTCATATTATTGTTTTCATTGGGATGGAGATTTGTAAGATTCTCATTGAGTTATTATCTTTCTTGTGTTTCAAATATATTTGTCTTAAAATTAATATTTTCTTCATTTCTTGTCCTAAAATTTTATATATAATATCACATTTTCACACACAGAGCGGTTGCACTGGGGCAATAGATAAAAGAATCCCTACCTACATGGCTTCTGCAGTGTTTGCTGTTTTATAGCTGTAAAGTGTTTTGGTTTAGGGTTCACCAGGGTAAATGTCACAAATTTCAGAACCTTCCATGACTCATGACTTTTTCTCACAAAATGAGACCTTTGCATGATTCAGGCACTCTGTTTATGCAATGTAAATAGATGCTAAGAAGGAGCAACAAGTTTCTTTGAGCTCTATTTCATTGCTGTGATGTCAGACGTGACTTAAGCATAGCACAGCCCTGACTCTTCAGGCACCTCTCCTTCTTTTTCTCATGACACTTAGTTACTGTCTCCAGGATGGGGGTGGGGAATCAAAACTTTCAGCCTAGAAATTTTAACCGAAAGCAACAAACAATTTGGAATCCAAAGAGTAGATCTCCTGTCCATGCGACATGACTGGGAAAACTTTGAAGCTTTTCCTGCCTGTTCCCTCCCTTCTTTCTTTCCCCAACAATCTCCCAACCAAACATTTATGGTTATTCAGTTGACAGCCAATAAATAGCAACGTGTTTGGGGGAAATCTGTAGGTTTTTTGGAAAGAAACCTATAAAAGAAAGAGACATGGGGAGAGAGGGAGAGAGAGGAGGAGAGAGAGCGTAATCTGTACACCATCTGTTGCCTAGTGCAATTCATGCTGACACAGGGCTTTTTGACATTTTATACCCCAAATGCAAGCACATAGATCATTTCTACCTTGTACTTTTCCCGTCTCATTATCGGAATTTATTCCCTTGCTTTGTTGTTGGTGGAGTCCCTATTCTAATTGTTTCTTACATGTGCTGTAAATCTGTCCTCCAATCAGTAAAGCCCTGGAACATGAAACTGAGACCTAGCAATTTCCTTTGCTTACCAGTGCATCTGCTGGAGCGTAGTGTTGAAATAAAATGAAACATGTTTGCACTCTTTTTCTATCATACTGTAATGCGCCTTTCATTTTGCTCAAGGAATTTTTAATATTCAAGCCATACCCTGTGCATGAAGTCATTTCCCTTCGATATAATTGTAATGGTAATACGCATGGCCTAACTGGCAGTGGCACAGCTGGCTGCTTGCCACAGCTGAGCCTCTGACTCAAAGACTTTAATTCTGTCATGCCTCATCTGGTTTTATGTACTCTTTTGTAGTTAGTTCACAAATTTATTCTAGGGTATCCATTGAGATGGGCAGGCCATTGACTTTTCTCTAAAGATAACACACTAAACTAATGAAGGGTACCAAATATGTGCATTGATAACCCGTGCGCATACTGAATAGAAGTCAGATTATAAGTCAATGTGCCTGTGTGGTCAGGACTTATTGACAGATGCTTAGGCCCTGATGTGGAAAGATTTAGTGGCGGCGCATAAAGGTAAGCATAGGCAAAAGTCTTGCCTCATCGCTGCCTGCAGGATCTGCTGTCACAAGTGGCAAGTGGCACAGGGTCTGCATAAGCTACATTAGCAGCCTGTTAGCCCACAGGACCATTTAATGAATTAATAGCGGCGTTTTGTTTCGCAGGTTTTAATTAACTGAGTCTTTCTGCAAAATCATGGCAAGACTTCAGCCACAAGAAGCTTTTAAAGTCTCTCTTTGGGTTTGTTTTCACCTACAGCGTCAGAATAAAGTTCTTCATATTTTGTCCTGATGGTTTATACACTTACCTCTTTCCCTGCATCTGTCGCTGAGCCCAAAATGCATGCCCCCAAAGCAAGATTCTGTGTTTATCTTTCTGCTTTCATCCCGTTCTGCTTTCACTAAGACGCTCCATCTTTCTCCCTCTAACTCTCCTAAAAAAGTGATTGTTTCAAGAAGCCAGAATATCTGACCCCTGCTTCCAATTACTCACTGGAAATATGCTTCAATTGATGGTTACCATCTTCATCCATCCTCACCTTTCCGAGTCTGCTGTTTGTCTCCTCTCTATTTGTCCATAATAACTTAGAGAGAAGATTTGCTTTTGTCTATAAAGCTCAATGCACATCTACTGAATTACAAGGGCAATAAAGTGTTATTTACCAGGTTTATGGATCACTCACTTTCAGTCTATCGTTCAAATGTAAGCCCCCTCTGAAAGTTAAAAGCTGTTGGTGTGAATCGATTCGGACTTCATTTTATGCTAGCTGAAATCAATGACCAAGCTTGTTTCTTGCTGTGGGAGAAAGGTCTTACTAGCTGCACACATATTGCAGTTTTTCTTGATTCAATGGTCAAGCCATAATACTGAAAAAATGTTATTTGAACAAAACATTTAACTCAACCTGAGGTGAAAATTCTTTTTTAATTGTGGGATAATTGTAACTATTTTAAAATCATGAAGTGAGATCCAAAAGAAAATGCTTTTTCAAAATGGAAAAAATATGACTCTCAGAAAAAAAATTTTGCCTTTCCTAGAAAAAAAAAGGCATATTTGATCTTTATTTACAAATAGTTTGGGCTTCTTTTAAACTCTCAAAAATTAATGCCAATTTTCATTTGAAACATCTTTGGTTTACTTACCCACTTGAAAAAGTCAGACAACTTATTCACATGCTCCAACTATGAAGACTTTAACTATAAACATTTAGTTTGTCAACTCTTGCTTCTCTTCTCTACTGTGCCAATCTTTTCCCCTTCCTTCATCTCAAAAGAATCTAAATTTGGAGTGCATGCCAAATAGCCACTTTCCTAATCTTCTTGATAATGCACACAACTGACTGATATGGTAATGAGGTACAGGAGTCAATTACATTTGGTGGAAGCACAAAAAAATTCATTTAATGCCTCCCCCATCTCTGAAATATTATCCTGACCCACGCTGTTCATACATACCCATGTCAAAGGTAGCCTAAGGAAAAAAAACCCTTGTGCCTCCAGTTCGTGCTTAGGTTTAGAATTTTCCAGCCCCTGTTTCTCTGTTCACAATTTATTTTCTTCATATCAGCTTTAAATATGAAGTAGGTTCCCAATGTTTACTTAAATTTTTCAGTTTTTAAAAATAGTATTGCAAGCATATGATTCTCATAAAGCATCTTGTGCAGGCGGAAAAGTAAGCCTAGAGGCAAATCCTGTAACTCTCCAGACTGTAAAGACAGAATGATGACAAATTGTATAAATATGTGCAAATTGTCCAAATGATGTCATGTATCCAGGCCTGCAAAAGTCAGGAAGAATACTTGAGTGTAAGGTCAGCACAGACTCTTTCTTTGAATAAAATTGAGCAATTACATCCAATTGGCTTAAATTTGCCACCAAGAAAAATGTTTTGTTTAATCTTAATCTTCATTTTATTTTTCAAGCATTTTAGAACCTACTGTATTATTACATCAGTGAAGGCCTCCAGTAAATTCAGGAAAACCCTGATAGGTAGCAGCATGCATTAGGCACGCTGCCTGTTGGAAAGGATTGGTGAAGTAGGGCAGCATACCTGTGACCTACTCCATGAAAATCCTCAGTGTAATTTAAATAGCAAATTGCAGAGCCTTGTAAAGGATGGGGGTTTTTTTCTTGAAACAAGCAGCACTTTAGATTAGTTTAGAAAATTGCATATTGAAACATTCTGTGCCTAGAAGACAGGCGGACTGGGCTCCAACTGGTCTGTAAATGCTTATTACGGAAGGCTTTTTAATTTATGTTACACAGGTCTTCGTTCCTCTCTTCCTCTTTCTCTCCCTCCCTCCCTCCCCTCCCCTTTCAGTACTGGGGTCAACCTTCTCCAATTATTCGTCTGCAAACCATTTCTTTCTTCAAGTTTTCCCATTTACATTACACAGGTCGGTGTCTCCTTGGGTCAAGCTGCTTTAACTTGCACTGCATCTTTTTCTCACCTTTCCATGCTTTGCTTCCTCACCACTCACAACATCCACCCCCGGCCCTTCCAGGGGCTCCGTTTGCTGCTTCAAGGCAGCAAATCAGCAGATAAGGGGAAAGAAAAAGGGATCGCTTCTGCTTTCCTGACAAACTTCTAGCCACAACTGAACACGGGTCCCCCTGAACGTGCAGGTGTTTTTTACCAGTGCAATGAGCTGTTTAGTGTCCTTTCACATACGCATTTGCTTGTAGAGGTGACAAACAATTCATCAGCCATTGTTTGGGTTGTGTGCCTCCGCGGTGGGTGTGAACGCCTATGTGGATACTCCCAAACTTGTTGATGTCTGGACCCTTTGGAGCACCTCAGCAATATTCATTTGACAGATTGTGAAATGGTCATTTCTGACAGTAGACCTCTATACCAAACATCAGCTAGACTTCAGTTCCTATCATTAAAAAAACCAAAATTATATTTACTTGTTTTTACAGGTGTATGAATCAGTGTCCAAAGAGAAAAGGATGACAAAACAAAGCAAAAACATTAAAACACATCTGTTCTGACTCTGCTTGTGTGATTCACAGGGTTCGATATATATTAACGGTAGTGCCCACTGCATTTGAGAGGTCAAAGAGATTTGTTGTAAATATATAGCACACACTTGCCTCTATCTCAGGCCAGACTGCCTGCACACTTTTGTGAGCCGTGACTCACACACAGAGTTGACGTGAGCAAAGGGTTTGCTTTCTAGCCTGCCTGTTTCGGCAAGAAATTAAGAACAGATGGAACCTGTTACAAAAGAATTTCTGAAGTACGAGCTTTAAAAATGGTGGCGTTTTTTGATTTGTTTTTTGAGAAAAAGAAAAGCTCTTACAATGTTAGCGGAATGATATGTGGTGTACGGCTAATTTGGCATCATGCAATCCGATCTAACATCAAGTTAACACTAAAGCAGCTGAATGAGCTATTCTCCAAACATGTTTCAGCTGCAAATGTTAAGGCCCCTGTAATTGTTACTTTTAAGAGTGCATTAAAAAGGTTGTGAAAACTGCTCGTTGTAATGATTTCTACAACAGGATCTCTGCAAACACACAGCTGGAGGCTGTCAAACATACACCTCCGTAATAGACAGCGCTGTGTGTACAATTAACACGTTAATTTATGGAGTAAACTGATCAGGGGAGACTAGAGCTTCAAAGCCAAACGCTCGCCATTAAGGAAGAAGTGAAGTTTCGTGGCAGGAGCCGCCTCGCTCGCCGCAGCCCTTCCTTAACACAAAGGCCGTGCCTGTGCGGCACGGCCGCGCGGTGCTCCCCGCGCCCGGGTGTGCCCCTCTGCCGCACCCCAAGTCCAGATGGGCAGAGGAGCGAGGCGTGCTCCTCCTCTCCCCGTCCTTCCCTCCCACCCTCCCCGTGGTGTTAAAGGAGACCTCAGGACATAGACCAGACCATGCTGCAACCAAGGACTCTGGCTGGCTGACAGGGGAGGGGGTGGGTAGCACATACCCTCCTACCTGGTATTTATGGTACGCAGCACATAAATACCAAATCGGCCAAAGATACCGTGCGACACATCTCTATAATAGTGTAACATGGGGAACGCTTTGCACCTAGGCATGTGTCTGTCAGAACAGAGGGTGGTTTCCTCACCGGGATCACACCCTGCTCTTACATGGAAGGGGAGAGTTTGGTGCAGAATGAGTCCCAAGGCACCCGCATTAGGCATGGAGCCACCAAAAGCCAGTCCCATTGATCGTGCCAGGACTCAGAATTATCCAGCAGGTCTGGCTAACCATCATCACTTCTCAGCGCCGGAGACCCAGGTCTGAATTGAAGACCCAGAGCCTGGAAACTCTTCTTAGACCAGGTTGTCTAGGCTTCTCCTTTGGAGGACACACTCTCCTATTTTCTTTAATATATGAGTATTTAGGTTCCTTTTGTATTACAACCTGTGGATTAGAGCATTCACAAGGAAATGGGTGACCCATGCTGAAGTCTCAACCAAAGGTGTTCAGATTCAGCTGAACAGCAAGACGTTCTCTACCCATTTTGTGGAAGGCTTGTTCGGAGAGCACCGCTCTACTTCCTCTTTCTCCTGCTCTCAACCTTCCCAGCCACACCTAATTTTCAGTAACTGTCAACCTCTGATGCCTTCTCCAGGCATGCTTCTGTGCACCTGCAGTTACCCCTGCTCTTACAGTCACAGCCTCCTCTGGATTCTTCTGTGTGTCTCCTGTTAGGAGACAACTACTATGATTTTCAAGCCCAAAATTAGTTGGTGGGGTTTTTGTTCTGTTTTCTTAGTCCCATAATATCTCTCCTGTTTTTCTTTCCACTGTCTATAACTCTAACTCCTCAGAAGAGAAAGAAGTTGAATAATTCTTCCCATATTTAGTTCTCAGAAGAATCATGTACTTCCCCACCATACACCCTGCCTTCACTAGAGGTAAGTGCAATGAGCTTGGGCAGGGTATACAGAACACCACGGGCTAACCAGATCAGTGGGGCAGTGAGGAAAAAATTATGACCTGACAGAAGGAAGAGAAGCTCAGCTTTGGGTAACCAGAGAAGCAGTCCTTAACATTGCTGCCTCTGCAGAGAGTATTAGCTGACCCGTCTGGCCAACATTTGTTTGTGTGGTTGGTCATTATATTCATTTTTGAGGTCAAAATAAGAGTATTGCTGAGGGGGATTCAGATACTTGGAGGTTAGAGGTTTGGGAGCTCTGCTTTCTTATTTCCTTCCTTCTGCCACAGCCACAATAGACACAGGCCAGGTGTAGCCTCCATGACTCCTTTCTTTCGTTGGGTTGTTGGGGTTTTTTGTGTAGAACCCATGCCTGCCAACTCTGACACTCCTGGCCATAGATTTTCACTTCTGTGAGTCATCTACCTCCCTTTTCCCGTGCTGCTGTTGACTTCTTGTGGGGGCAAAGGGAATTTGGCCATTTGCTCACAGTTTCTGAATCTACTGAGTATCTGGGCACTTGCAAATCCCAGACAAGTTTTCATGTGCCTGTATAAACATGCCTAATATCCCACATTCATGCTGGGTGCTGAGCATGTGGAGATACATTTCACACTGACAACACAGGAAATCAGGTGCATCCTGGGTGTACTTGGATTCTTTATGTATAAAACTGTGTATAAATCCTGACTAGATAGATGAACCTAGTGCACAAGTCTACCAGTTTTGTGTTTTATACAGTGCCTATAGATTCACGAGGATCTCTCTCCACCAGAGAGAAAACTATCTGCTTAAAGCAAAACAAAACTTTTTAATCCCGTTTGGGGATCTCCGATCTAAAATCAGTTCCACTTTCTGTCCTACTTTGCTTCATGCCTAAAAGACTTTTCCTGAAATGTCAAGCATATTCACCACTCCCCTTTGCTAAATAACTTAATAATGGGTCTGTTAATTAATTATCTTTGTAATCTTTCCACTGCTTTGGCCAGTGTTCCTCTTGGTGCCCTAGAAATATGCCTGCCAACACTAGACCTCTGGTCCAACACACTGATTTTGCAAAATTTCTACTGCTGCTAAAATGACAGGCATGCTGTCATTGAAGCAGGGTACCCTGCTCAGAGGATCAGTGGTGTCTTGCCTCTTTGCAACAGCAGCAGGAGGATTCAAGCAGGGAGTGCATGACTTTTCAGGAGCGAAAGCCAGCCTGCGAGACAAAGAAGCTGTTGGCCCCTCTGAGAGGCGTGGAGAGAAGGGGCAGGAGGCTCCGCAGGAGCGGGTAGACATGGGAACCAGACTCAGCCTGTCTGCCAAGTCTACCACTTTGAAGATTTGAAATGTTGGCAGGTATGCAGCCAGAGCATGGTTTCAAGAGCACTTGTAACACCCTGGTCTTCTCTCACACCTCCGATGTTCACTGACAGCTCTCATTAAATTAATCCCTATAAAGCAGTGGGGATTTGAACAATTTTGCCACTCTCTCAGAAGGTGTTACACCACTACTTCACCACCATTGAGAAGCCTGGCCACCCAAGTCTCTTGTCCCAGAAAAAGCAAGCATTTGAAAAAATCCTATCAACAGAATTCTAGGAAAAACAGAGTTGCCCAGGGGAAGTCTAACCAACAGTTAACTCACATGGACTCAAAATAAACAGAGACCTACAAGAAGCCATCATAAAATTAACATTTTCATGGAAACTGAGGGAGACATGTTCTTATAAAATTCAAAACAGTTGCAGCCATGGGATATATCAATGTCTTTAGAAGGAAAGTTTTCAATACAGTGATTTAAAGATTTATAGTTGAATTCTGGATTTTAAGTTTCTCACAGGTAATGTTTGGATGTGCATAGCCAGCTGTCATTCGGACTGGGCCCTTAGGCTATCGGTGGGCATAAACAATGAACATGTTGCCTTGGTTAAACCATTTCTGCCTCCGGACAGAAATAAAAAACTACTCACCACCATTTTCAAGCTAAAAATGTTTAGACTCTGCCTCCACTCCAAAAATTACTTCATAAAAGTATTTTCTGCCAAGAGATCATGAGGTAAAATTAATGACATTAAATTCTTTGCCTGTCTTCTCCTCTTGCCTCTGTAATGCCAAACTGTCCTTCCCTATAATACACATCATCAAAAAAACAGCTAGAAATAAACCTGTGAGAGCCCTGCTGTGATAAGCTGATGAGACACAAGGGATTCTGGAGATCATGACTCGTCTGCAGTGATGGCAGAAAGATCCTACATTCACCCTGCCAGCATCTTTTTGCTGGAATAACTGACCGCTTTATTTTACACAGTAAGGCTTAGTCACATCTGAGAAGTCTTATTAGCCACCGGGAACTAATCAAAAATAGCCTGAAAGTGTAATATGCTCTGTCCAAGAACATGACCCCTTCAGACAACTTGTCATGGAACATGGAACATGGACAACTCACCAAAAAAACTTCTGTGCTCCTGACCCCTGGAAAGCCAGATGTAATAGGGAACACATGCGATCACTCCTCGTGGATACCAAAGATAACTTTCATAACTAACCAAAGAGCAAAAGTCTCATTTTCAAGGCTGCCTTTTACTGTAGATTATGTCCTATTTAAAGATTTAGAAACATTGCTTAGAGGCTTTCTTAGGTATTTTGTTTAGGTTTGAAGCTTAGCACAGGACCCCACATGCAGATCTCAGCCTTTAGCTGTTATCTGATCTATACCCAGAATTTGGATTCACCACCTAAAGAAAAATCACTTAACTTCACTAGTTTCACAGCTTAGAGCAGAACTTTTCGATTTGTTACCTTCCCAAAAGCTTTCATTGCACGGAATTACTAGAAGTCAAATCTTTCTTCCTCAGTAAAGCAGAAATATTGTTATTTGAGGTTATTTTTAATTCTTAGAAGATCTGAGGAGCTTAGTTTTGCAAAAAAACATAAATTGGGCAGAGTTAACATGCTTAGACTGTGGTGAAGCTGTAACTGAGTTTTGGGAGTTAAATTTTAAATGTTTTGCACAGTCCAGGCAGAGGTGCTCAGTAAGCCTATGTCAACCATAAACACACTTTGCTGAATGTAAAATTCAGGTTGGAGAATTTTCATTAGATTTGTGCATTTTACTTTTGGCCCAAAACACAGCAAGACCAAAATACTTTCTCACTTGAGGAGAAACCTGTTAAAGCCGTCTCAGCCAAACCACTACAGTTAGAGGCGGAATATAACCCAAAATTCCAAAATCCTCAATCCATAGATTATATGTAATATAATTTAATTTTAATAATTCCCAGTTTTTAGCCCAAAGCCTTTTAAGGTGAATATGATTCTGAATAAAATTCTTATTTCCTTTGCATTTGAACCTTATAACTGCTGCATGGAGGAGCAAGCACTGAAACGTATGACAGACATTATTCGTGTTAAAGTTGATTCCCATTTAGCTAGAAGAAAGAATGTAAAAAAATTGGTAATCTCATATCTCTGACTACCAAGTAATGATAAAAACTTCACTGGATTAAGTGCAAAAGCACATCTGAAATGTAAATGGACAGAGGCATCTGTGTTGGAATAAGTGTTAAGCCACTCCAAGGAGTTCAACAAACACTTATGTGGATGCTGTTTCAAACCAAAA
Source organism: Phaethon lepturus (assembly GCF_000687285.1). Classification (NCBI taxonomy): domain Eukaryota; kingdom Metazoa; phylum Chordata; class Aves; order Phaethontiformes; family Phaethontidae; genus Phaethon; species Phaethon lepturus. The sequence goes on along the minus strand of NW_010554178.1, from coordinate 4,815 downwards.
GCCTGGACCATTTTTAACCCTTACTCACCCAGTCATTTGCGTATTCATATCAGAAATTAACCGAGATCAAGTCTCTCCAACTGGGAGTTTTAAGTTTAACTTCTGAACCTAACAAAATATCTGAATAAACAAGGGGAAAATTAATGATTTATCCTATGTGAATGATGGTTTTCTGAAAATGCTGAAATGACTGCAGCAATTTGAGGGGACCTTCTCATCCTTTAGACACTCCCACATAGGAACACATGGCATTTCTTTTCCTTTTTCCTTTTTTCTTTTTTTTTTTTTTTTTAATTTGGAAATGATCACCATGAAGGAAAGCCATATATTCTCCACTTGCTTTGCAGTACTGGCATGACATTTCAGCTGTGCACAGCTTATCAACCTCAACGTTACCACAACTGGGAGTGGAAAACCCAGCAAAGCTTTTTAGGTTGCCAAAGTAGCAACTGGACGGAAGGATTGCCGTCGTAAAATGGAATTGTGCCGGGTTTTTAGCAGTCACCTGCTACAGCACAAGTTCCTCCTCTCAAACTGTCCTGGAGACATCTGTGCCCGCATGCACTGAGGAATTTACCAAGGGATTCAGGGTAGGAAAGCTGGCTGAGGCAGGAAGCACTTTCGCCGAACCAATTTACCATTGTATTGAAGTTGCTTTTTGCCAACCTGGTATCAAAGAGATTTTAAATTTTTTTTTATTGCTGGCACCCTCGGAACGATCAGTGCAATCACAATTACTTTGACAGGCGTGCTGGAATTGGAGTAGGCAGAAAATGGCCTTAATGGGAATCTTTTACAAAGCAGCTGTTAGAGTGTGGTAACAAGACTCTGAATAAATGGCAGCTACATAACTTCCCCTAATCAGATTGGAGCAATCAGCTTGAAAAATTTTCCCATATGTTGAAGAGTGGAGCCTAGGCCTAGGGTTATGGCAAGGACACAGGCCATGGTAAGGTTACAAAGTCTGGCTACAATTAAACACTCACTGCAGAAATTGTGATGATGCTTCGGGGAGCTATTGCACTTTAGCCATTTGTAATTGCACATTCGGAAATTACTCACTCCAAAATTACTCGGGGCCCAGTTACACGGTTTACAAACATATGTTCTCAGAGAGAGGGAAAAGCATTATCCTTCCAATGGGCACCATTTATAGATTTGTTTATGGTTATTAATGAAATGTAACTTTGTGAGATTGTTTATTAATAGGTGCATGCAATTTTTTGAGGTTCTGTTTATCATTAATTTAATGATTAAGGCACATTTCTGCCTAGCAGGGGCAAAACTGCAGTTCCTGCAGTCTGTTAATGCCCTGGTTTAATGCCTCTCCTGTCAGCACTCATTGAGTAATCCAGCCAGAGCGTTTCTCCGTAGTAGAGGTATTTCTTCTTAATTCCTTACAGACCAGACCGTGCTTCTGCGGGTAGCATTATCTATGGCAGGATATGCGGGCTGGTACCTGATCTGTGCACCAGTGCTGCCACTTCAGATATGTTTTAGGGCTGATAAAGTGTGAAAGTTATGTAGAAAATTAGCATTGCACAAGCTTTGTAATTATACAGCTTTTTATGAATTTAATGAAAAAAGACAAGGCCTTCAGGGTGTCTCTTTTTTCTGGTAGCTAATGGAAGGAAATAATCCATTGTGTTCCAAAACCTATCCTTCCTGTATTTCCCGAGCCCGGGAAACAGACAGTGAGCCCAATGTCCTTCGCGGGTCTAGGGAACAAGATGCACCGGTGACTGACAGCACTAACGACCTTTCCGTTTATAGCACCTGAAAGGAGAAGTGTGGGGTGCCAGGTGTGTTCATGTGCCTGAAGGGGGTTGATCAGTGAACCACCAGGAGGAGGTAATCGTCGTTTTAGAAAACACAGTCCTCACGCTTTTCAAATGCACCTGGCTGGCACGCGGTTTCAGCAAGACGGAGAGGTGTAGTGCTTCGTGCGCTGTTTGGAGACTTTTTTCCGTACAGTAAGACCTCCAATAGTTTCCAAACAAATTTTTGTACAAAGAATCTGGTGTGATACTCTTTATCTGATGGGAAGCTCTAAAAGAGAGAGAATTTTTCCAGTGCTGTGGGCCACTGCTAAGACCTACAATGTTGTCTGATGACAGAATCTGAATGCAAAAACACACGAATGAACAGCTACATCATCTGTTTTAAACGGAGGAGTAGATATGATTCCCCGTGGTTTTATTTATTTATTTTAACTTCCAACAGAGGTGCAAAATATGTAACCCCGGGAGGAATTTGGAAAAAATTTGCCCTCACGTAGGGGACCAAATTTGAATTAGTGATCTCCCTCATCTCCCCATACATAGTTGGGAAACAGAAGGTGTCTCTTTGAGCAGGTAGCTTAAACCTGCTGCTCTGAATGGACACAGTTTGGCATCAGACCATGTTTGGGGCTGGGATGACACCCCACAGTATACGTGCTTTCCCATGAGCAAAGGGGCTCCCTGTGAGTATCTGTTTCTCCCTTGCTCCACGTGTAAAATATGTTGCTCTTACCCTTACAAGTGTTCTGCCAAATGGCATAAACTAATATAGGATCCTGCTTTTAGATTTAGGAGGTTTCAAGCCCCCTCTTTCTGCATCTGTTCTGCAGCGAGTAGAGATAAACCTGTTAAATTCTGTAAATGTGAATTAGTTAGATTCTGTTCACAATGTGTTTGAATTCACTCATCAGGCCAAATGTTTAGTTTCAGCTATTTTTTCACAAGGACTTTTCAAAAGATTTTCACACTTCTTTTATTCCAAAAGAAGTTCTACCTTGCTTGTGTTTCCTCACAATGCGTTGTTTTGTGTCTCCTTTGCAGCCTCTGGGCTGAGATACAGTAGGTGGGCGGGACACCATTTTAATTTAAACTCCTTCTATTAATATGGTGCTGATACCTATCGCTATACTTTTTATTGGAGACTGAAGCTGCTACTAGCTTTGCATTTGAGCTTCATTTCGAAGTACATGTTGTGTAACAGAGGATTGTTCATGCTGTTTCCCATGGAAACAGCATTAAAGTGCACTGCACTTTATCCTTTCATAGATGCATAACAAACTAACATGAAAAAGTCTTTTTCTTTTGGGAAGAATTAAAAAGAGCACTGCCAAGATTATATTTTTAATTGAAAAGCTTAAACCAGAAAATTATTTGCTTTGTTTCCTTTTCAATCTATCTTTCTTTCCTTTTACTATTGTGAAAAGGTTATGAAGAAAAAGTAATTCAGATTTTGCCAAAGTATCTTAAATCTCCGTTTGGTGAGAAAATTCAAATGAAAAGGATATGTATATTTTTCAACTGCACTTGTTTAATTTTCACCCCATTCTGATGCTAACACAAGAAAAGAGGTGGCATAAATAGTGAACACTTTAGCGTAGACAGCTTTCTGGCTCAGAAGCCCTTTCCAGGACACGTCGAGCACACAGAGCACTGCCGGTGGCTTCTGGAGCCAGGCAGCTGTCTACACTCGGGCTCACTCTCCTGCTAATACCAGGCTAGCAGAATCAGTGCCTCTTCGGTTTTTAATCAAACTACCTGAAATGTTGCTGAATACTGTGTGAGCTGGGGGACAGAAGGACTTAAATAGTTTTCAGCATTGTTCAGCCTCAGTCACTGTTGACACCAGTCATCAGCAGCGAGTACTTTTCCTAGGATACATGAGGCCGTAACATCCTCACAGCTTGAAAATCACTCATTCTCACAACGCCCACACACTCTTCTTCATGTGGTACGCTTTCTTGGGGGGAAAAAAAAAAAGAGATAGTCCAAATAAAACAGATTCTTGCATTAAAAAAACATGGCTATTCACAGGGGTTATAGAAATGTACTCATTTGTAAATTGGTTGTAAAGATTTGAAAACTTAAAGAGACAGCCACAGCCTGTGGTTGTTAGACATATGGATTTTTCTCTCCCTCCTAGAGAAAAGAAAACATTTATTTTCAGCTTAAAAATTGTTTTTGGAACTAAGCTGTAATTGAGCATATTCATTGAAAGAGAGCTGAAGGAGAGTGGAATAGTAGTCTGTCACCTGAGAGCCCCGAATGTAAATGAAAGACTCTTAGAAAGAAAGCATAGCTATCCATCCTACTATCCATCACTAAGTGTTAAGGTTAGAAATGTATCCCCCTTGGTACCATGTCTAGCATTTATGTAACGTGAGGAAAGCGCAGAGCTAGACCATAACCTGATTCTCTGGTACTTACCCACACAAAGCTTTTCAACGCCTTGGCTATGTGCCCACAGCAGAAAACAGGGCTACTTCCAGCTGAACAAGGCATACCGAGTGACATAACCAGAGCCCCTCATGCGGGTGCACGGGTTGTTCTCGTCTTGGGACCATTCCTCTTTCGCAGCTACCTTACCCTCTGGTTTTGCCCAGCCGCTGAACTCTGTGACCAGCTAGCTGCCAAGTACCTCCCAGCTCCTCCAGCTACATTTCCCAGGGTTCTTTAGCCAACCCTCTGGTCCGTATGGGCATTTGGCCTGTCCCTCGGAGGAAAGGCAGAGCTGCCACCCACCTTGCTGACGGATCTCACACAGCACCCGGTGGCAGCGGGGGCAGTCACTCTGCAGATGCCCTTGGCAGCTCTGTCATTCCAGCGAGACCTGAAGACTCTGAAAGGCCAGAGTGAACTTCAAGCCAGTCACTGCCTGAAGGGTAGTGACTTCTGTTTGCACAGGCACTAAGATGATGCAAGTTTAATGTATAAGACTCCAGTTATGGTTTTAATAGCTCCTATCAAATGTGATATATGCTGTACTGAGAGCGAGAGAGGTAAAAGAAGGAAGAGAGGAGAGGAGAGGAGAGGAGAG
>NW_010554177.1:30807-49262 GCF_000687285.1 Phaethon lepturus | reverse complement strand
CCACGGGGTCACCTCGCCCCACTGGAGGAGAGTTTGGCCTGTCTGTGCTGCATAACATGAGGCGGACATGGGCAGCGTAGTGCAGCTGATTTGCCACTGCTGACTGTGAGGAAGGGGGTCCCGAGCCACCCAACAGCATTGGCTTTTGGCTAGGCCACTGTGTGCCTCTCACGCACCAACGACTGTTTAAACATCTACCAAACATTGTTCTTACCACGCCATGACAGCTACAGCTTGGTCTTCACACAGGTCTTCTCCCTTTCTGCTCCCCAGACCCGGGACCGTCCTTTGGCCTCTTCCTTACCTTCAGAGTAGCTGCTCCTCGCTGAGCCATCAACCAGCGTGGATGGCCACCAGATGCGTTACCCACGCTGGCGGCCACCCCAGCTGAACACATCCAACATGGTGGCTGCCCTCCAGCAGCAGGCCAGTGGTACCCAAGTGCCCACTTGGGCACTGGGCTGAGCTCCACTACCTTTGCTTCCCCGATGGACAGGGAACCCCGAGAGAGACGATAACCGCCTTGGCTGTGCCTGTGGAACGGGCAGAGATAAAGACCAGGTCCTTTTTCATACAAAGCCAACAGATAAATTGGCAGAAAGGACAGAGGGACAATCTGGACAGTGTTACGAGTCTCTGCTCAAAGGCTGCTGAATCCTGCCGAAAGGAGATTTAAGAGAGCGTATGACAGCCAGGAATAGCTGTCTCAGCCCACTGAACTTCAAGTCTCTCCCTCTCCTGACATCTAACATGCCCCCCAAATCGAGCTCTGTGTGTAGGGGCTGTATAAGATAGCTACGCTGGTTATACCTCTCCTGGGGATACTCCTGCACCAAAAAGATGCTGACAGCAAGAAGCACGCAGGTGACCTCCTCCGTCCTGCACTGCCTGCCTACCAGAAGGCAGCAGAACAAGATGTTTCTTTTGTCTTAATATTTAACTGTTTTTAGACCTTTGATGTGTTTACGGCTTAGCCTAAAACACCTGAAAGGCATCAGTTTGTGTACTAGGCACACTGGACCCATTTGGCAGAAGCTAGTTTTACAAGTGAGATGAAGCTCAGCCTTCTTTCCCCACACATCCAGACTAAAAGAAAAAAGCAATCCTTCATGCCCTTTTGCTAACTAAAGGCGCTAATCAAATGGCGCTGGCAGACCGTTCTGCTTCCTCAGTTCTATAAGGAGTTTCCATGCAGAAAATGTCTTATGTGCCTGCTGAATTCTTTCGTCCACAGTATTCTGTTAAACTCTTAATCAGAAAACAAAATTTTAAAAAATCAGTACTATTGCACCAGCTGTTTCCCTGTACTGGTCTAGAACCTTCATCACAGCCACAATACCTACAGTGCAACTATCCACCAAAGAGAAACCTAAATTCCATGGAATTACTGCTGCAACGTTGAAGTGCGTAAGCTGCCAAAGCATTCAGAAAGTGAATAAATGTTTATGGACTAGACAAGGCTTAATTAAAGCAGGCAGCTCTGAAGAACAGTAAATCCTCTCTCCTCCTGTCTTCCCCTCCCCCCTTTTTTTTTCTCCTAGAGTATCTTTCTCCTAGTGGCTTTCCTCTTCCTAAAAAACCCATCACAAATGACAGATATGTTATCAGTCATCACTGGGATTTGACACATTCTTAATACCTGTCATGACAGCTCTGAAGTCTGCATGCTACCCCATTGTATTCCAAGGCATTTGCAGGAGGTAATGGACACATCAAATAGCAGTCAATTGCTCTACTTTATCGGACTGCTGAAGGCTTGCAATATAAAAGTAGATACTTAAAAAAAAAAAAATTGTGATTATTCAAAATTAGACACAGCATAATTAAATATAAAACAGTGCAAATAACATTTGTACTCTATGCCTATGAGCATCTCTGCCACATTGTAGAATTTATTATATATTTATCGATAAGAATGCTTTATTATTTAAGAAAAGGTATTAGTATTGGTGATAATGAAGATCATATTAATAATCCAAGGTCTTGGATGAAGAAGTGAGTTCACTCTTCACTGAAGAGTTCAACATATTGTACTCATGCCGGTAAGGTGGTGGTGTATTGCTGTGCCCATACAGAGTCTCTCCTGGTTCCTTGGGTCTCTGCTTTACTTTAATAGAGAAGCTGATACAGAAGGGAGGTGCAAGTCAAGGCTAGAACCAGAGTTAACACCAGGAGAACACCCGAATTCATATGAAGACAATGGGATTGTGAAGGGTGTCATTTACAGTAATTGTCAATATTATAAAACCAAAGACTAAACATGAGTGCAGTAGAACATGAGCTTGAAAAGAGAGTGTCTCCTTGACAGGGACACAAGGAAAAGATAATGTCTTATCACAGAGCAATAAGGACAAGGAACACCAACTAGCAGGTTTTGTACGAGTCCATTCCTAACGCCTACCCATTTCTGTGGACCTCTTAATACAGGTTGCTTTTCTTTATTCAAGCCCTCAAAAGAGCTGTGACAGACACAGCACTCCACAGAACAAATTCAATACGGAACTCTATAAACAGATGTATTTTCTTTTAGTCAAATTCTAGTATTACTTCAGATGACTCTGGTCGTCTGTGTGCAATACTTTTCAGGCACAAAAATAAAATCATTTTTTACTGTAACATTTCTTTGGAGCCTTAAACTTGCAGAAGACTTTCTCTCAGTTTAGCTAAGCTGCTGCAAAGCATCATATAGCCACAGTCTCTGCCAACAGCATATAAGCTGCATGACAGCAGTGAGCCTTGCAATTAGTAAATGCAATAGCTTGTTGTTCTCAATGCATTTACAGTTTTGCACAAAAGCAGAAAAACCCACCCCCAACAAAAACAAAACCCCCACACAGATTAGAGACAATGCAGCCCTGTGCATGCGAGTAACTTAAGGCCCTTTCAGCAAAGGCAATAATGTGAAGGCAGAACTGTGAGCTGGAGTCAAAAGGAAGTGTCCCATTGACATAATGAGCTTTGGAGAAGGTCTGGAGTGAAGACGACAGGCAAAACACGTTCAGCCACCTAAGTGACTGCATGTCCTTTGGACAAAATTGTTAACCGATACTAAAGGTCTCAAAGGATTGCTTTCATCTACAAGAAATGGATGAGCAAACTGGGCTTTTTTTTGCAGGGCACTTTTATTTAGGAGAGACACAAGAGGATGTCTTGCACCCATAAAGCACTCTGGAACAAAGTGATGGCATCTGGGGAGGGGGAATGTTGTTCTCAGGATGCAGCTTGACAATGCAGCAAATCCTGTTCCAGGGATCTAAACCACTGCAATAACAGCACCGGCCGAGTACAAACCCTCCCGTGCCAGCTGAAGCACTTTCAGAAAAGCTGAAAGGCTAAGTTTGTATCAGTAGGCTTCACACCAGATCAGATACTGCCTGTTCTCGAGCAGACAACATAAAAACATACCACGAACAAACTTGGTATCATATTTGCTCATCGTGATCTTATGCCAGAGACTGTTGCGGGTCAGATTTGTACTGCCGGCTGAGCCTGGGTTGCATGGAGGCAAGGTCATGGCAGCACTGCCCCATTGAGAAGTCTTCCCAGCGAATAGTCCCTTCTGGCTTTGCTCCAAGGAGCATTACTGCTCCTCCTGCTGCCTACGCTCCCAGTTATCCCTTTCATATACCCTCTCAGCTGCAAGGAAATCAACATGCCAATCCCTTGGGGGACACGGCTTAGCTTATACTTAAGACTTGCCACTCTGGTTTGTGCTTTGGACATTGATTTCCATTGTCTCAGCTATCAGCCAACAAAAGGGCATTTAATTGCTGTCTCATTTAGTCTAGGGGAGAGGGGGAGAACAACTTTTACCAGCCCTCTGATTGATGGCAGCCATTAGCACCTTCTAGCACAATACAGACTTATTAGAAGCGTGATTTACATGTGAAGTTCATTGCCACACAAGTGAATCAGATTTACAGCTATGCTTACTTGAACAACTTTAGAGACAAAATCTTCACATGAAATGAATTTGCAGAAATGCTTACACTGGCCGCTCATTTAAAAGGAAAACTTTGAAGATGAATGAAGTTTGAGGAAAGCTTCTCAAAAGAAAAGAAAGTTTAGTGGAGTTCTCATAGTTTTTGTTTCTCTTTTTAAGTGCTACCATGTAGGTGCTTTAACGGTTGGAAAAAAAACCCCACCAAAAAACCAACCAATCTGATTTATACTTATTTACACACATCTAGCACCAGGAAACACTTCATATCCACTGTGCATCAAAGTTCATAACTGCATACTACGAAAGGCAATGCTGAAGAATCTCATAAACTATCTTCCCCCTCTTGTACGAGCATTTCTATTTTCTTTGTGATGGAGGAACAAACAAAATTAATACCCACATTTAATATCCCCCATGTTCTGTAGAGCAATGAGCCACATACTCTGGTGTTCAAGCCAAACTGCTGACAGTGGATTTTTAGTCTTCAGCTCATTTTATTAAAAAACACAAGGATGCTAATCTTCCTTTCAAAGGAACACAGCTCAAGAAACAACTAGATCAGTGAAAGCTTCTTGAAATACTACCTTGAATCATCAGTCCAGTTATGTAAAACTTGCAGTAATTTCAGTACAATTTTGATGTAGTTTGATGCCACTTATCAAAATGTTTAATCATTGCAAAATCTAAGACCAAGCACCTTTAGAACATCAAAATTTCCAGTCAGACATGGAAACAACCTGAGGCACTGGGTATTATCAGTCACACTTTTGTGCATTTTGGGGAAGATTTACTATGGGAGAGGCAGACTGAGAAAGGCTGACTTGCAGCAAGGCGACGATGTACAGCCAGACACGCGGGCACTCACGCCGTCTCAGCTGTGGGAGCACTAACCCTGGCCAGGCAGAGGCTTTCTGAAAACATCTTAGCTATACCCACAAAAAAGCACTTCTGGCTGCTTTCAGAATATATGCTCTGTTATTCACATAATTGGTTTAAAATTCCACAGCAAAATTACTCTGCTATTACTTGCTTTCAGTGAGTCCACCCTTACGTTTGCATCCCCCACAGGACCCACCTTTGTTCCTTAGTGATACTCATCTTCCCTGATGTGTATTTCTAAATAAGCTTAAATAGTGGCTATTTTCATGCTTTTTTATACATTTCAAAAAATCGTGATTTTAGGTCATGAATGTGTGAAAGGTGGAATGTACTTTTTTTGTTTTAGAACAGCTGTCTTCACTTTTATTCACTCTGCAGCTCACATGCATGTAAAACTGTATTTTGATCCCTCCCTTTCCCATTAATTTTTAAGGGGAAGTAAAACTTAACACACGGAAGCATCAAAAAAACCCCAAACCAACCCCCTCCCCAAACCACTAAACAAAAACCCTCCCAAGCTGGCATGCAGCCAGATACTAGCTAAACACTAGAATACACTTGTTTTCTTAACTTGGTTCTTTGTAAATTCTATTTTCCTCTCCCACTGTTTCATTTCTCTTTGGTGTCAGACAGGAGACGTGTGTTTCCCTTGCTGGAAAGGCTAAGTGCTATCTTCCGAGAAGTACAGTCTATGGACAATTACTACCGGTAGCCAAGATGAAGGCGGCACAGGCAATCCCAGCGAAATCCCTTGCCTTCCCCTCCAGGCTCACGCCAGGCCGGAACCAGCGCTCCCAACAGCAGCGCTTCCTGGAGCGTCGCCAGCACCAAGCGAGCTGCCAAAACGGTTTTAAACCACTTTGCGGCTAAAGAGCAGACCGAGAGCCGTGCTTGTGCAACCCCTCTGTCAATCTTTGCTGCAGGTCTCTTCGGCCACTTGAGGATAAAGAAAATTCTTAGTTGGAAGAAGGTTTTACAATCTGGTTTCTGAGAAACCTGTCAAGCCAACACGTGCTAATCAACATGAACAGGTCCTGGAAAAGAAGTTGATCGAATCTCTCCGATCGTCCTCAGAGATGCAGTCAAACCCGCGCACCTTCGAGATTCAGGTCAATCACACATCTGCTCAGCATCCCCCTGGGAGACTCAGAATGTAAGTGCAAAATTAGGGCAAGCACTAGCACAGCAGTAGGCTGGAGCATCTTTCTGGCAAAGGCACAAACCTGCTCTCCTACTCAGCCTACCACCTATAAATAGGTTTATGAATACAGAATCTCTGCCAAGCTGTTCTTTCTTTTATTTTTTTCTTTGCTAATTTTTAATGCCTCTTGCAAGATTGGCTCCTAGAAGTTTTATCTCCATTAGTAGTAATAAACATTTATTATATGCTCCAGCAACGTCTGAAAGTCTTGATGAATAGCAACAAATTTGTCTAGAAAAATAGAATATAATTTCCCATTTAGAAAACTCTACTGTATTAAAAAAAGGAAAAAGCGAGCTTACCTCAAAACAAAAAATTCACATGAGAAGTCTGTGTGCACACCACAGCTTGGGAGAGAGGAACCCACTTCTGGTGGGAGTTCAGGAGGAGATGAGGCAGTGTCAGTGTTTAGTTTTGTTCAGCTGTGCTCCAGCGGGTACCAGGCGAGCCCCAGCACTGAGCCCTGGGCTGTCCCCCTCGCTCTTCTCACCTGGAACAACAGAACAGGCTCTCAGGTCCCTCAGCACAGGAATGATGCAACATTTCATATTCAAGACCCAGTGATGGATGTTTACAGTGTCTGACTGCTGGAGATACAGCCTTATAAAAGGCGAAACTCATTACAGCTGCCATTATCGATAAGCATGGTTCTCTGCTTTTCTCTACTGCTGGTGCCCTCTTAAGATGTCTTGAGGACGCGCAAAGCATTAGAAAGGAATTTACAAAACATCCTATCTCTGCCTTGGAGGGGCCACTTTTCTATAAGTAACGGTAGACCCCTGACAAACTTACTCAAGCCCAATCTGTGGCAAGAACACTTTATGGTAAGAATTTGACTTTGAGCTGCCAGTGGTGGGGTGATCAAATCAACCAGTGCTAATTTCAAACAGGGGTGTTAACCAAGGACTTAAATTACTTTGTGCTTTCACCTACTACCGTTCTCTTGCATCTCCGTTTTTCCCCTTTCCATCCCAACCCTTACATAGTTCACCATCCATTTTCAAGGATGGATGCCTAAATGAAGCCCTCTATTAAGGCTCAATTTTCAAAAGCAATGTCACCTTGCACTTTCCCTTCAGAAATTAACTTCTTGGGGCTTATTCTCGAAAAGACTACATCCATACTTATTTCAACTTTCTGGAGAATAATTGAGTATGGAAAGTAAGGTTTAGCCTGATCAAATTTTTATTTCCATCTAAAAATAAAAGGAAATGCATAGTAAAGGACTTCTTCTCTTGACCTCTCTTTTTTTTTCCCCCCTTCAGAAAGGTGAAGACAAAAGAGACATATTACAATTCAATTTTTTCCCTTTCAGAAATCCCAAGAAACTCACCCATATATTTAGATTTTGAGCTCTGTAGACTGCTAAATACGTTATGTGTTCTGAGCAACCTGATCTCACTGGCCCTGATCTGAGCAGGGTGTTGGACTACATGACCTCCGGTGGTCCCTTCCAACTCAAGTTATCCTCTTATTTTTTCCAAAGGGAGCAAAGGCTGGTTTGTACCTCTCAGAAACGCAAGCCAACCTTTTCTCATGTTTACCACCATTTTTACTGTATGCATCCTGTCCAACATGGAGTCTTTCAATAGTTCAAAGCTATAAGCATTTTACATATAAAAACTCTTTAAAAGGTATTTTTAATCTTGTATTAGGAGAAGTAGTTTTTCACATATCACAAATGGAAAGGATTTAACACATTTAGGTAAAACGAGCCTGGTAAGAAAACTAAGAGTATATATCCTAAGTTCTCTGTTAGGTAACGCTAAGGAAGGGCTTGGGGGAAAAAGAAGTGTTGGTATTTACTATAGAAGAACCGCCAACTTTACAGTAATACATTTTCTACCTGCAATTCTGACATCAGGACACAGTTTTTAGAATCAGCCTGAGCTCTCATCTCACATGGAGCCATCAGACCCATTTGCAGCGAAAGCAGTGGGACCCCTTGCACGCTCCACACCTCGCCCTGCCAGCACGGTCCTCCCGCGAACGCCTCCTCCTTCTGCCAAGGCACAAGGTCACGCACAAGCCCACATCTCTCATGGAGCATCACACAGCCAGCTCCTAACCCTGAGCTCTGGCTGCCTCCACCGCGTCCATGAGCCGAACCTTTTGGCTGGCTGGCAGGTTTACCGAGTGGTAAAAAGCTTACTTTTCAAGGAGACTCTCAGAAGACAAACTTTCTTACGATTCCCGCCCTCTCCCCAAACCCTTAAGCCTATGTGTGCTTCTTGATTAATACTAAAACCAAGAAAAACTTGTGTAATGCAGAAAAATATTTTTTCTGTTTCTCCATGTACCTGCTCTCATTAGAGAGGAACAGAAATATTATTTAATAGATGAGCTATCCAGGGAATAAAGTGCAGGAATTTCAGTCCTAAAACATCATAAAGATGAGCTATTAAAATAAAAAATAAACATATTTTTTCCATCATTGATGTGAAGGAATGCTATATGGCATTGGAAGGTTCTCCGCAGGTCCAACAGAGCCTTCTTTCTGTTGCTCTTCAAAGTCTAACACTCCCATCATCTCTGCCCTCCCCTCCCTTCCCCCTTCTCCAAAGAACTGCAGATACCTTCTCTCCTAACCCCAACCAGCACATTGGCCATCAGACTTTATCACTGCTACTGCCGCAAAGGAACACTGAGGCAAGAAAGGGATAATCCCCTCAGAAAACCACTCACATGGGTCTACCAAGCAAGGGGATACACATTATTTCTTCTTTTGTTTATCAAGAATCGCATGTACTGCTTTAATAAAATGATTTCAGATAAATAAACACCATCACTGGTTTTAAAGCTAAGCCTTAGCCTCAAACAGAGTCTAAAAAGACTGTTGTTAGACATGGAAGGCTTTTCCTTCAACAACCCCATAGTTTGCTTCAAAGCTTATTGTGTTAAGTGGGAATAGTTGAGATGGAAAGTCAGATTTAAGCATCCTGGGAATAGCTATATGTGGTGCGCAGCTGGCAGGCGGGTCGCTGCAGGGATGTGGTTCTGCACATGAAGTCACAAGAGTGGGATTCCTAATAACGTGCAGTAACCAAGGCATGGAATAGAAATCAGTTCATGAGTTAGTCCCCAGCGGCAGAGAGAGGAAGTTTTGTTCACTTCTCTGGAAGGAGGACAGCCGGTACTGCTCAAATCAAAGCCTGGATACACAATCCTCCAGGCTTAATTAGAAGATCATGAAGAGTACAAAATGGCATGGGACACAAAAAATGATCATTTTTCACATAAATTTAGTGGATTGAGCACTGTTACGTTTACAATCCACTCTCTTCCATCCACCCTTTTTTCCTTGTTAATGATACAGTTGGCTGCAGATGCAACAAAACCCATCAGCGACTGCAGCGTGTGCTAAAGCAAGTCTTGCCTATTATTCCAGCTGGCTAGATGAAGGTCGCTGACACTGCTAACACCTCTGACATTTTATAATCAATTGCCAGCATTTACAGAGGAGAAAATATCACTAGCTCTGAGTGCACTCAGAAAGAAAGAAACTCTTTTCAATTACTGTTAAGCTTGCTCTCTCTGATAGCCAAAACATGAAACCTAGCAAGCCAAATATTAGCGAGATTGTTTTCTGGCAGCCAATGCCATATTCTGTTTGTATATAAACAATTGTAGATTATCCGCGCCTTTAAAATAACTGCAATATGAATCATCATAAGGACAGCAGCAGAGAAAATAGCCACATACTTGTAGCTAAAGAAAAATATCATTTAATTCTCAAAGCAACTATGAATATCAGGCTGTGAGCACGTTGCTGACACCAAATACCTATTTCAGAAATCTACTATTTTGTGGAAGAGACTCTTGGAAGAGAGGTTGACCTTTACCTATCCCTTTGCTGCTGGTAAAGGATGACGAAGCTCTTCCCGTACACTGCACATTCATCCTGTGCCTGCTTTCATCTTCGGGACAGGAACAGAGACTGCGGCCTTTTAAACCATTTTTGTGTTGATTTTTAGCCAGCTGTTATATTCCACTGCTATGGGTGAGGATGGAGGGCTAAGGAAGAGATTTTCAAACAATACTTTCTGAACAGTCCACAAGTCCCATCTGATTTATAAACTGCCAATGCGCTGGATGAGTTCAGCAGCTGGGAAGCCCTGGATTTGGCAGCGCTGCCCTTACCCAATGGTTCAAAGCAATCATTTTGAATTAATACAGTGCCTCAGAGAACATGAGGATCTCTAACTTAAGACCTCCTAAAGAGCTATATTTTGGTCAAAGTTCCTGCTCCTGACAGTCTTTCTCATCCTCTAGCTCCTAATTCAAACCATCAGTCAGCTCTTGCTTTTCACAGGACCTGGTTGCCGTACGGTGTAATGTTCGTGTCAAATACAATCGCCAAAGGCACTCCGATTTCCACTAATAATTGTCATTAGGAGAAGAAAACAAAATGGTTGTATATGAGTTGCAAAAGAACCATTTCCTAATGTTTAGCATAGGCAGGATAATGGTCACGGGCAGCATCTTGGCTCAGCGGGCAAAGCTAGTAGGTGGTAAATGAGAGTGCTGTGGAGGGGACAGATCTTTTTCCAGGGGGGAGAAGGGGCAGTGTCTGCTGAAGGAGGCACCCTGATGGCAGGAGGTTTATGCATCCGCTCTTGTGTCAGTTGAGGAGGAGGGAATCATTATGCAGAGCCAGCTGCAGGGGTGTGTGCTGCTGTCGGGAAAAATTAGAAGTCTAGCAATGAACTATAAAGAAGGGAGAAATGACAGAGTGAATGAAAACCCCATGATAAACCCATTTAGGCTCTCTTCTCCCCGGGATGAAAGATGAAGTCTAATCTCTCTGGCATATATCCTGGCCGAGACTCAAGACAAATATGCCTAGATACGCACAGATGCACGCCCCGAGAATGTGCAATGACAACGGCCGCCAAAAGGACCCGTAACTGCAAAGGAGCAAGAGTCCTTCTTCTGCACGTTTAGCTAAGTTCTGGGGAAAGCTCAGAGCACACCAAGATGCTTTTGATCAGAAGAAATCTCATCTGCTGCCAAATGCTTTCTTTGTGTAAGCACCTTAGAAAGAGCTTTTCCATTTGAATACCTCGGGGGAGCCATGGGAAAGGGAGAGGAGAGATGATGGGACTATGAGACACTGAAAAGCAACCGAACTAAGGCTCTGGTATTTCACTCTTATTTGACCAAAGAAGAACCTTCCCATTTCATCTGGCATTCCTTTGCCTAAGAGAATTTCTGTCTGAGTCGGGCAGGTCTGCGTAACTTCTTGTCCTGTTTCAGGTAGAGATGGTTTTTTTCTCCTTCATTAGTACACGCACAGAAATGAAATATTCCAAATATTTCTTCATTGTGCTTGGTAATGAAGTCCTTCTGCCTGTCCTGACCACTATTAAAAGCCTCAGGGCAGGTGAAACTCTTTCTGGAATGCTAATGCCCTGCAGGAGGCCGGATGGTACAAAATGGGAGCTGTTTGGAGAACACCTTCCTGGGGAGAAGGGAGGCAGGGATGTACTCCCATACCTTACTTCAAGTTACACATAAGGACCCATGGTGTTAGCCACATTTTTTACCAGGAACAGTAGAAATACAATGCTGGCATGCTGGGCAAAATGTAAGTTATGCTATTGTATGTCCTTCAGTATAAGCTCTTCCAGATACAATTTTAGGAGAAAGTTTTGTTCACTTATGAATGTGAGAATTAGGAAAAAAACAACCCACAATTCTACTGTAAAAGTCTTTCTTTCCACTATAATTGCATATTCAGAAACGTGGGTATTTTTTTCCTTCTCTTTACAAATACTTAGAAAAAACCTTTTTTTTCTAAAGGCAGCTCTTTTATAATATTCTTCCCAGTGGTGTTATGTATCAAGTCTAAAAAAGATGTATGCTATCAGGTGTCAGATTAAGACACCACTGACCACGTTCGTAACTATCTGGTGTGTTATATAAGCACTTATAGCTGAACAGCTTAAAAAAACGCAAACATTCAAAAATATATATAAAAAAGAACCCCAAAATCCCAAACTATGATAGTTTGTGCGCTTGAGACACTGATTCATTAACATTGTGAAGGTATAAATGGGGTACTGAAGTGAAGAATATGGCCGTCTGATGAATTAAAGCAAATGGAAGTTACCTACATGCATGGTAGCTCAAAGAAAATAACTGAAGGCCACTGTTTGATCAAAGCTATGTGCTAAAACACAGAAATAAAACATAACTTTTTACAGTGAACAACAGAAATAAAACTGAAAAATTCCTAAACTACAAAACCATGTCATTGTCAAAGTGCAAACAACATTTCTTACAGCTAAACAGTTATGTTTCACTTTTTTTTTCCTAAGGAAAGTAAGGACAGGCAAATATATAATATTAATATCAATTCAGGAAATACTTTCATAGTAAGATATCAAATAGATTATGGACGGAGGGAAAAGGAACATGGTTATTTATCTGACTTGAAAACAGCACAGTGTCAAGTTAATTTAAAATTCAATTTCAGTTTAAAGCATTACAAGGAAGAAAGAACCCAACGTTTCTTTAGGTTGTAAATTGAAATCCTAGCAAGGTTTTTGTCTGCCAACTAGTTGTGTATCAGCTATAAAGCCAGATTGCAGGTGCTTCTTTTAGAAGATTGGGCTGCAAGGCTCTCATAAACCACATTCAGAGAAGTTTGTCATTTATGGTTCCCGAAGGCATTTTACTTGAACTTTCTTCATAGTTTGTTATTTAACAGAAAACCAGTATTACAATAACCCAGAGGTAACTTCTGCAAGGTACAGTTCATGTCGCAGAAGCACAGAGGGTCCTACCCTGTGGCAGTCACCAAGAAGGTCTATGCAAGCACTCACGTAAACATATCTTTTACAGAAGCAAATAAGCAAAAGCAGTTTGTCTGCAAAAACAGCTTCTAGGGTGAACAAATTGAAAAAAAAAAAAGAAAAAAGAAAAAAAAAGAAACGGGGTTTTTTTGCCTTTCTAGAAAACACACCTACACAAAAATGCTTCATTATAACTCCACATAACACCTTGAACATGATGGTTTGAGGGAAAAGGCAGGATACTCTTCCCAGTTTTCTGGGCTGAGGGATAAATAAATCTGACAGAAACAACGTTTAATATGCTCCAAGACTACAGACTGAATGAAACCCTGCTCAGATTTTGTACATATTATTAAAAATGTGAGCCAAGGACGAGAGCTGGGCTTCCAGCTGCCCCTCTCCAGCTCCAGGAGGCTCCCGCAACGTGCACGGCCGGTCTGATCAGAAAGGCAAATTCTGCTCCTCGGCCATCAGCCACTAACGACCCAGCTGGCCAGCGGACAGAAACAGGGCTGGCAGGGCACTGAAAACCTGCACCGGCGAAGAAAATAAATGTATATCCCTGACCTCTGCTCCTACAAAACAAGGCAAAGAAAAGCTGCCATTTACAACAGCTGGGGCTATTTTTATTTAGTCACACGGGCCTTGAACCTCCTTGTACAAACACTTTGCAAAACCCCAAAACCTCACTGAGGGAGCAGATGAACACCTTGGAAAGCTTTGTTTTTGGCAAACTGAAATTTAAGGTGTGTGTGAACTGGTACTTGGGAAAGGGTAATGTTCAAGGACATGAAATTTATCTCCACTGACACATCCACAGCTGGGAACCAGTATGAACATCTTCCTCACACTGATCCAATTCACTTCTATTTTGAAATGGAGGGATGTGGAAAACATTATTAGAGGTGATATAAAAGTGTTTTCTTATTTCAGTAATGGCTTTTATCCTATCTTTGAAAACTACATAATTATGTGTAAGTTTATAATAAATACCCATTATAGATAATTACATTTACAGTTTTCATAAAACAATTTCTAAAAATGCTGGAGGATTAAAAAAAGCTAAGGAGGGAGGAATTTGATACAGCATGAGATGGAAAAGAGCCTTTTCCCCGTCACTTGTGCTTTTTTTAAATACATCTGGGCTTTCTCCCGCTCCAACAGCAGAGCATGAGACTGTAGTTATGCCCCCCCCTCCACTTCCCACTTAAACCCTCACCATTTAAATGGTTCATTCACCTTTTTGCCTTACCATGCATTTTTGGACCTACAGCTCTGAGGTGCAGGGTTTTCTTTCAAACTTTTGCTGGCACTTAATATGGAAACTACCACTGCCGCACTAATATTCATACACGTGGTGTTACAAAAAATATACTATTTGCTTTGATGTACCGCTCTCTGCTTACTTCCCACTCTAGCAGCAAACCCAAAGGACGGTAAGAAATCCTACTGACATCATCAGTATGCAGTGGCATAGTCAAAAGGTTTAAGTCGGAATTACTTAGTGTCCCTTGCAGAATGGCCAAAACAAGCCTCAGTGTTGCTTAAATTTCTGTGGAAACTAGGAAACGCTGTGTTTTTAAAAAAAGAAAAACAAAAAAAAAAATCACCAAAATAACCCAACTTTAAAAACAGGCTGCATCTGTTACTGGGCCGCTGCACGGGGATGCTGCACACAAGAGGATACTATACTTGCTTTCTTTCCAAGCTATCCCTTATGCAGCATGTGACTCTCTAGTCTAATGTTACTTTTTATTAAAACATTTTTGGTTGCCAGATGTTGCAGAACACAAATAAGGAGGACTCGAAGCTAGAAATGCCAGCTGCTCCAAGGTATAATCTGCCATGGGACTAAAGCAGCCTGAGACTGGGATGCTCCTCACGTGACGGAGGGAGCTTTATGTGCAGGACTTGGAGGCTTCGTTTTCTTGCCAGTTTGATGGAGGTTGGGAATTCAAGGCTTACTGGACTCTGTTGCACTGTTTGATCCCATCTGATCGCAAGATGGTCCCAAAGGTGAGCAGAGATCATCAGACACACACACAAAACACGATGTTTCATAGCAAGGCTGGCCATACCAAAAGGTTTGGGTAACATGATGAAATGCTGCATCAAACACCAGCCCACAGCACACATAAAAGAAAACAGAGGTGCAGCAGAAGAGCACAAGCAGACTAAGACTTTGCATTTCACTTCCAATCCTTTAATCTTTAAAAACTAAACAGATTGTTTTAAAATATTTTCAAACGTGTTCCCCTTACATTTGGTTTGCACACAAGTGATAAAAGGAACTTCAGATGTTCCAATATTATGCTAAAAAAGTTTTAAAAGTTGTCTCCAAATTGAATTACTTCAGAAAAAAAGAAAAGATATGTATCAAAAAACCCAGATATATAATCAAGTTCTTTGAAGTCACTTTCTGCTCCACTAAGACATTTATACTAATTGGTGAGTTTCTCATTTCATCTTTTCAGGCACAGATCATTTCTAAATGACTGAAATTTAGGATACACTATTTTAATACTGATGGTGTACTTAATGAGATCAGATTTTAATAAGATTCTAGGCATTTATGCTACAGAAAGGCTTTGACTTAGGGGTATATTTTTACAAGAAAAGAAGGGTAGGTAGGTTGCTGTATATCACAGAGTGAGCCTGTTCAGATCATTATAAACACCATTTGTGATCCTATTTTATATACCATTACAAGGTATAAGCTAAAACCTCAAAAATATATCAGTCCTTGATACTAACACAAAAAGCCTGCGGGTCCATTTTTTTCCCATTCTCAGCATATACACAAAACTCAGTAAACAGACGTGCTATCAAGGATAAACCAGGTAACTTGTGATTAACTTAACCAGATCTAATTTGGCCAGCAGAAAGCTTAGCTACTTCCCAGGTCGTACACTGACCACTAACAGAGAAACGACAATTCAGCATCCGCATCAGGACTGATATTCTAATTCTAGGATTAACACTTTTTTGATCCATACCTTGCCTGTGAAATACATAATGATTAAAAATAACTTGTAATTGCACATGTATAGGTGCCAATAACTACACAAATGAAGCAGCAGAATTTTTATAGTGAAGAAGTATAGGTAGAGCTACTGCAGGTTGCAAATAAGCCTCCAGTGTTTCCAGACGCTAGACTATAAGCTAAGCAAATGCTGGGGCACCTCACCTTTTAGCAGTATACCCATTTCAGCCTTGTGCTGCTTTTCCTACAGAAACAGAACCAATGAGTATTCAATTTTGAGCCATACCAGAAACATTCTTTCAATAGTTACAAAGGCCTTGATCATTTATAGCAGCTCTTTTTAAGCAGCTAACATGAAAAATTTAAACAGACGAGAATGTTTTATTCCAGTGCCTTCATGAGTTTACGGCAGCTCCTGTTTCCGTGCACTTCCCTCCTTCAGTTGGGCCCTGTCCTGGCCACCCTCTCTGGGAGGAATCCCTGACACACATTTTGAGGACAACTTTGTGGTGGGCTTCTGGGGTTTAGTGCAGCCAGCCCAAGATCACCTGCACCGCTGCTCTCTCCAGGCTAAGGACACGGAGGTCTCCATATAAAGTACCATCTGATCAGGAGGACAACAATGCGAAGAAAAGCCTGGCCGTGACAAGGAGTTAATACATCTGCCTCACAAGAGTCCTGTGCCTCCTGCATGAAAACCTGGAAGGGTTTCCCCGCCTGCTCAGCTATGAATTGAGACTGTGTCTGGGAACGGTCATTCGCTACAGTTTGAAGTCCTCTTTCCACAACTTAAATGAGGGCAGAAAATATCTGTGGTTCCTCTTTAGAAAAAACTGTCTTCAGAACCTACAGAAGGTATTTTACCCCTCTGCCTGCTCAGCCTGGAGCACAAAGCCCAAGAGAGCCGAGAGATGCAGACGCAATCTGCCAACACTACGGTCACTGACGATGTTGTACGATACCCAAAGCATCTGATGTTGTCCACATTGACTTCACCTGCTACCCTGATTGAGGGAACACATATTTGACACCTATAACCCAACCATTCCTGCAGAGAACTGAAACATAAATGTAGATGGACTTCTGTATGTTCCCTGCAGAGTCTTCCAGGTATTTTCCATAGATTTAGCTGATTGAGAAATTGGTTAACTCACTACCTCCATCTTTTTTTACAAATAAGATGACAAGCATAAAAGGAGATTTTGCTCCCACTAGAAAACCTTGTGTATGCCCAGAGCTTGTGTCGGTGCTAGTTACTATTAAATTCTCCAAACTACACTGCAAGTCAGTCTAAAGAGAAGGTGTCCTCCTATTGCCAGTTCACAAATACTGTGTGACCAGGAAAGAGAAAGAAACTATTGCTTAAGGTACAGGATTAGTGCCAGGATACAAACATATTATGCCCGCACATTATTGCTCCAGTTCAAACATACCCTCACCTAATCTAGTTTGGAATGTACTAGCTTCAGTTAGAGAGTAAAACTATTGCAATGAATGCTGATAAATACCCTCCAAATAAAATAGAATGAGATGTTTTTGTCTTTGCGAGGGTACTACTACAGGGGACTTACGTGCTGACAGAGTGGCCATTCCCTGATATAGAATCCATCACTGTCACTTAACATACGACTCTTGTAATGCTGTGTTAGGAGACAGGAAGTCAAATATCTCTTTTGCTTTGATGAAAGCATGAGGAAGTTGACTCAGATAAAAGCAGGGAGTAATCTGTTTAAACAGCTTGGGTCCAAAGTTGAAAATTAAACAAAATCAATAACAAATACAGGCTTGCTGCTGGAGAATCTGCCTTGAGCATGACATAAAAAAGGATGAAATGCTACTACAAAGATATTTCATGCCAGAATACTCTATATGTGAAGTTCGTGTAGACCTTCAGCTGTTTTAATTTACATGTGTTTATTTAATTATAAATCTATACAATGTCCATTGTTTGCTAGTAGTTATGTAGTTAAAGAAGCTTTTGGCTAATCTAGAGGTAATGAAGAACATCAGAGCAAATTCATATTTATTAGAAGAACAAAGAAAGAAAACAGACAGTGAAAAACCTCAATCTGTTCCCAATATTCAAACTCCAATCTTTGGCAACACAGTTCTGGCACATACCTATTCAGGTCAGGTTTTTTTCTGAGCTAGTGATGTGCGCAGAGGGAGCACAAAAATGCCTGCATCTTGCTGCTACAAAATGATTTTTAAAGAACTGGCCATTCACACCTTTGGGAAGACATGGGAAGACAAGTTCAACAAGTCTTCTCTGCCTTTTTAAGGAAAAATAAAAATATACAAATTATGTTTGTAAGGTAGGAGAGATAATACCTTCCCACTCATGGAAGTACATGGAAGATTCGGCATAAATACCTATACAGAAGACAACAGAAATCTTGACAAAATAGGTTAATACTGAACCTGGATTTGGATCACCATAACACATCCCTTCCATGCCTCAATAGTCAAAGGCATGAAAGGAGCTGCAAAGAGAGCAAACATGTGGTCTTTAGCTGATAAATATATTCAGGAAAGAAAGCAAAGCCTAAAATAATCATTGCAGGTTTCTGAGAAAAGATATGAAATGTGCATGGACATTTTCTATACGGACAACCTGCAAAAACCTCCCCATTAACCCTTCTGAGCTCTTCC
>NW_010554177.1:0-30770 GCF_000687285.1 Phaethon lepturus | reverse complement strand
TCTTCCGAAGTAAAAACAAACCAAAAAATCCTAAAGCTCCTTTCAATTTCCAAAAATATTTCTCCATAATAGTCAGAGGGAAAGACCAGCAATAGTTCATACTACCTTAGAGAGGGAAACCAAACGTTTAGAAGCGTAACAGCCAAATTTAAAGTGTGTCTGTGAACAGAGTTTATTAAATTCTTTAAATATGCAAAATTATTGTCATCCTAATGACAAGAAGCACATAGCACAAATCACCGACTTTATAACTGACTTCTTTCTAAAATCTGAGTGAAGATAGCTTTGCAGATTTTTACTGCTCTCAGAAACGATGCTCCTCATGGAATTGAACTCATAGAAAGGCCAAAATTTTCCAGAAGGAAGAGGGAGGATGACAACCCATTAGGCCGGCCAAAATAAATAGTTTCAGATTTTGATTCATCAAGTAGAATACTGTGAATGGTATTTATATCCTTCTGTAGTAAAAACAACCAACTCAAAATCACATTCCTTGAACAGTGGTCTTCCTAAAGATTCAGCGAGGGACATGTTGAGCTGCAGTCCTGTAAGCAGAGTGACTTGGGGTCTTGTGACTCCCATTTGTCATGGGGCTCAAAGAGTTTGAACAAAACCCATGACACCCACCTGGCCAAGGGTTATAGCAACCTTTAACAAGGAATGAGCCTTCGTGGTTCTTGGAATGGCTTCAGGCCCATAAAGAAACAATTGCATCATGCCCTAATTACTCCAGCTGACTCGATGCACAAACTGGGATCCCTCTGCAAGCATTTCAGAACATTTTGTAATATGGAAAATTAAGGTGTTGCATTATCTTTCCCAGACTTGACAGCAAATTTTTCTTCAGAGCTCATTTAAAGCAGAGCCGCTATAAAGAGAGAGCAACAAAAGGCATGCCAAAATTATACAGAGGACAGGACATATGGAGAGCAACTTTCAGCTATAACACTGGACTGTCATATATGGCTCTCTTTCCTGCTGCATTGTTTCCCCCTGGAAATTCACCTAAGTTCATTTCAGTGAAAAAAGGATTTGTTATTTTCCCTCAGTAAGTAACATCACAGCTATTCTTGCCCCCTCGTAAAAATGAGCAATCTCTGCAGCAGATGATCTATAAAGTTTCCTAACTTTCCTGGGAGGAATAGTATTTTATTGTTCAATTTGGTTTCTCCACCATACAATCTGAGTCTTCAGTAGTGACGTGTAAGGAGTTTTGATCAAGCAGTTTAATACTGGGGAAAACAAATTTGTATTTTATAGAGAAAACATACATATAAGGACACAAACATACAATATAGGATTATAAGAAAAAACTGCAATTTCCTATATTCATGTGTATCTACCTATTTATATCTGGTTTTCCTGTGTGCATACCTGTGCATTATAGATGCTCTAGGAGCAGCAATGATAACCCTACAGGGCCGTATCTCTTTCTCAGTGTATACATATTCTTGGAACTCAATCAGTTACAAGGACAGGCAAACATCTGAGACATTGGCCAGTAGCTGCTCATCTTCAGGCAAGGCATATATTGCTGGCTAATTTCCTGCCAAAATATAATCGTAAGGTCCATATACTAATTCAGTATCAACTGAGGTTGGCAAGCACTTATGACAAAGTGCCACACCATAACATAAAACACAATAGGTGGCTGTTGACGTTTCCACACCAGGCTGTAAAGCAGAGATGGCCTCTCAGCAGCCCAGGCTAGTGGGCTACCATTTCCAACACAGGGGCAAAGCTGCTGCCGGGGAGGGGTAAATGCTGCAGCTTGTCCAGCCGCATCTGCGCGAGTTTGGGAGTTGGAGCCTTACGTAGGAGACTGGAAGCAGAACTACAGCGAAAAGCAAAGGCAAAAAGCACTGAAGCGTGTCTGCAACCTCAATTGCTAGCCCTGCATCTGCAACGACATAATCCCTTCTCCCCCTTCCCAGGCCACTATCTGGGGGACTTTTCTGTTCTTTGGCATTCATTGCAAGGTTTTCGTTCCGCTTCTGTACACAAAGACCTTCCCAGGATGTATTTGCTTTCTTAGCTCCCTAAAAAGATACTGCATGTCTAGTTTGCATTTTTCAAACCTACAGCAAGCTCTGGGTGAGAGCACTGTGCTTGTGCCTTAAAGATGCTCCGCCTGGGCAAGCATGTTTATGGATTGCAGTGCAATCCTGTAGCATGGAGGTAAACAAACGAACAACCCACTCCCTCCTGCAAAGACACCTGGAGACCTAAATTCAGTTCTTCGTCATGGGAGCCTGTCAGCAGTTAAACTATCCATCTTCATCACCACAATTCAACAGCAGGCCGCTTTTTTTGCAACTGGATGAAAATAAAGCCACTAGCAACTAACATTTTGGGGTGCATCTGAACATAGGAACTGGCACATAGAGTGTAGCGTATCTATTCAATCAGTGCACTGAACTCAGTATTCCTGTGCTCAGATGCACTTTGACTCATCTCAACCTTCACCTTGGTTAAATTTCTCTTTTGGCTTCTCTGTCATGACTGTGGAGCTGGCAGCAAATGCATTTGCTTCCCCAGGGAGGGTACAGAGCGCAGCTGCTCTTTGGTGGCATGCAAGAGGAAACTTGGGCCTTTTTTTTTTTTTTTTTTCTTTTCAATCTCAGGTCAGACCCACAGGTCACCCTATGTACACAGGATTTTAAGTGGAGGTCAGCAGCTTGTCTGTTGCACGTAATTAAATTTGTTTTACAAGCTTGTCTAGGCAGTAAGTAATTAAATATCACTTCTCAGACTGAGATTTTCATTGTCCTGAGTTGCCTGACAATAGGATTTTTCTCAGTCTGGTTTGTTCCCAAGCAAATGTGAAATTTCAAATGAGCTACCGCTGATAAATCTACAAGAACTGCAAAGCAATAAGAAGGGTTCAGCTATGGATAGCTTTAACAACAGTAACAATTAACTTAAGTATTCCTAACATAAGTTCTGAAAGTGTATCCAGATTTTCATCAGTTTGTTGGCAATGGCAACGTTAAAACACAAACACAGAGCTTTCTGCCTTTGTTGTTATGATAGCCAAGATAAATCCAGAGGCAGATCTGAACTACAGTTTTAAAGTAAAATCCATTTTTTTTCAAGTCAAAAATACACCAAGTTTACCATAAGAATATTGGTAGATACTTTACTAATTTGGAAAACTCATTAACCAAATAAGGATTATGCAGCCTTAATTCCAAGTATTATTTTAATTATTCCTACTGTTTCACAATATACTAAGAAGCATCTTGAATTCACAAAAAGTTACAAACTCCCTCAATGAGCCAGTACCACAGAAACTTCTCAGGCGTGGGACAAACCTATCTCCAGGATCTGAAATGCAGCATACCAACTAGCCTGCACTGTAACAGCACTTCAACAGCAGCCCTTGCAACATCCAGTTAAAGGACATATCCATGTTTTCAAAACATTAAAACACAGTCTATTTTACTCTGCGGCACTCTATTATTTTTCCATAAATAGCAGGCACCCCACATTACGTTTTGGAGAAAAGAGCACAGATTCCTGAGAGCTGGCTTTTGTGCAGTCAGATACAGGACAGAGGTATGGCTACAGCTTCCCACTGATAAACAGGGTCAGGGCTGTGCTCCAAGCACGTGGATTCTCTTACTCACTCGTAGAACTGCCCCAAACTTCTTTCAAGCTGTGGTAACTCTTCCCAAACTCCCTAAGCCAAAGGGAGAGGAGGAAGGAAAAAATCTGACTCTCTGTGCAGTTCTGTCACATTAACTGGGTGGGGACATAAACAGGCATCACCTTTTAGAGTCACCCCCTCAAGGTGCCTTGGGAAGAGCATTTCTTGCCTTCTGGCTTGGAAATAAATTAGAAACAGGATTAGGATACAATGAAAGGGAGTGCTTCCTCACCCGGATTCACACCAGAACAACTAGGCCAGTACAAATTTGCAGAAGGCAAAGGCAGAGTTTGAGGGGTGCCTCAGGATCTACTAACAGGACAGTAACTAGATACTACATAGTGACCTTGCTCCTTTTCAAAATATTAAACTATATTTAACTACCCAAAATATGCTACATGTCCTGAAAAAGGCCACAAGATTAAAAAATGTACATGGGCAACAAGGGCAGCGAGATTTGGATCAGCAAACCTTTAGACACGAGACTAAATAGCCTAGCAGTTGAACCTGCAAAAGAGATGCAGAAGGATGTGATCAAGGCCAAACAACAACAACAAAGTAGTCTATAGAAAGGGAATAGAAAAATATTTTCACCATATCTCACAATATTAAAAGTCACAAGGTACCCAGCGGGTCATCAGAAGTCAGAAGGTGACTCTCCATGCAGCTACATGCTGTGTCACAGGTCAAAAGTAGAAAGGGCTCACTAGGAGAACGTACAACTAGGTCCATCAAGAGCTAACGAACAGAACAGTCCCAATGCAACCTCTGATCCACTAAACCCCTCAATCTTCAGTTGTCATAAGCTGGGGGGCGTATGGCAGGTGTATAGAGAGATCATCCATACAACTCCTGGCTCCTGTGCTTGTTAGTTGACCTATATAGATACTTCACTACATAGATCGTTGATACAGCTGTTCTCATTTTTGTCTCATGTTTGTTTGTTTTTAATTCTAAGCTCTCTCATAATTTCCATAAACAATGTCATTAACTTAGAGCACCAGATACTTTTGCATGACAATTTCCAACATCATCATCCAAAAATGTCTTCATTATTTATTCTGATTTGTGTTCAAATCACAAATTGCGTTTCTGAAAGGAAAATGAATGCTCAAATACAGAACAGGCACATGGAGTGCCCAATTTAGATGTTTGGTTTGGGGGAATTTTATTAATTGATTTATTTCAATTAAAAAAATTTATTGAATATATCCTTCGCAACTACAGTATTCTCACAACGTCTCCTAAATATTTTGTATTTCCCTTGTGCCATAAGAGGATGATACATAATTTTACTCGCACCTGATGTGATGAAGGAGAGAGATGTTATGTGCTTATTTCCTTATTCTTTTCCACCTGTTTTCAGATGTTTGACCACTTGTGTGCTGTCTTACTCTTAGTCTCAGCATTTGCAGTATCCTGACCCAGAGATAATATATAGAACGGAACTGCTAAACTGCAGTTCTCCGCAGTCTTTCAGACTACACAGGGGAAAAAAAAAAGTCTTAAATAATCTATGAAAACCCCACCACAAACTCCTAGGACAGCATCACCAAGATCTCTCCAGCACCTGTCACCTATTTAACAGAGGCAGTGTACCAGATACCGATTACTCAAACTACCTTCTGTTTCTACAGTGGAGCTTAGCAATTGTGATGGGTGGCAGACTGAGAACCCAAAAATTAAGTTCACATAATCCCTCAGAAAGAAGTGACAAATCTGCATGGACACTGTTAAGCTG
Organism: Phaethon lepturus; assembly: GCF_000687285.1. Classification (NCBI taxonomy): domain Eukaryota; kingdom Metazoa; phylum Chordata; class Aves; order Phaethontiformes; family Phaethontidae; genus Phaethon; species Phaethon lepturus. Next base: position 25,380 of record NW_010554177.1, on the reverse strand, counting down.
CAACAAGTGATTCCAATAATGGTATGTTTACCATGTAATTACTGTCTTTCTAAATCCCAAAGGAGCAGTATGTGAAGACTTATGTAAAGTATTAATGCAGTTTAAAAAAACCATCTGAATGCATAACAAGTTATGAGCCCCTAAAAATCCTACTTACATTTCAAATATGTGTATTTGAGCTAACCAGCTTATAACACAGTACACCCAATCATTATGGACTGCTGACTATAAAAAAAAGTGAATTGTTAAATTATTTTTATGATGACAGTTATAATAATTTCTTTCATGGGCCATGCTACCAGTTGTGCAGGCTATGATCTGAACAAGAAACAGCATCAGCTGATCCACTGATGGAGCAACATACATCTGCAATTCCACACGCACGCACTCTGGCTTTTGGGTATTGTATAAGTTACCTTTGGAGCTGCAGCCCTGAAGGTGGTTCAAGCTTGCCATCAGCCTAAGTGATTTATTGATGATTATCAATTCTTCACTGCGATAAATACAAACACCACCAGCAAGTTTTTTCTACTTGCTAATGCCAAACCGCACACATGGTTTCTGCAGTTTCCGTATTTATAACCTACTTTTCTTTGAAGACTGAAATAGCCTGAGTTCTCAGGAAAAGCATCTGGAAATTTGAGAACCTCCTCGTCCTTCTGCCCCTTTTCTGGATTTACAATGATAGTTAAGAGACTTCTAACCACTCAGAGAGAGAACAGCCATGGCACCTCTTCTTCCTTCCCCACTTGCTGGAGAGAAAAATGTATGGAATGTATTTAAATAATGCAGTTGAACTTTTTATGAGCAAAACCCCCTTCATCATCTTGAATTACTTATTTATAATGAGTTACTTGTTCAACACTGGCCAAAATAAAGTTTATCCAGTTACAAAGAGCTAATCGAGTCAGAACTCTTAGAATTCTGTCTCAATACTGTTAATCTCTTATTGTTAATTCAGCATGTTAAGAGAAAGGAGGCTGATTTCAATTCATTTAACAGAACCCCAAAGACGAGATTGTTCTGTTATGAACAAATGCTTCAAAGATTTTCTGCCAGTGCTGTTTCCTCTCCAGCTGGGAATAAAGTTTCCCCCCCTATTAATACAAGTCAATCATTCTCTGCCTCAAATTCATCTTTGAAGTTTCCAGTGATCTCAATGTTCCTTTTATGAACACAGATTTCTTTTTAGTATATAAGAATTCCATTTTATTATAAGATATTTTAATTCGTATTTGTTGATTAAGTTTAGCAAACTTGAACTGTAAGTTTCATGTGACATGTACTAGAAGTACTGGGGATGATTGGTGATACCTATACATAAATGAGAGTCCAAGGATGTTGTCCTGGCACTTTCAAGACGATAACGATGTTCTGCAGTTGCAAAATACATATCCCTCTGGGCACTTGGGTAATGTACACTCTGCTGGGAGGTGATCTGTGATATTTTCATCAGGGTCTTATCAAAGGTGATCGCTGCAAGGAAAGTTGTTTGGCACTAGTAGCACAGTGAAGAACAGTGCAACTATTCCACACAGCAGCCAGTTAACCTCACAAATTAGAGCAGCAAAGTAATTAATTTCCATAAAGCAAAGCACTGCAGGCCTAACAGTAGTCTTGTGTCTGGAATTCAATTCCAACATGAGAAATTGGAAGCATGCCAGTATTTTGGAAGCTTTATACTACACCAAAGGTGGTAACAGAGAAACTTTTTGCCATAAGCAACCAGTTTGATTAACACTGTAATGGGGCAGAGTGCTCCTCACTGTGCCTAACCTCATCACCCTCAGTCTTTACATATTCTCTCCAAATTCTCCTCTGGGAAGAGCAAGTTTGCCATATTTCAATCTGATATTAGTCTTCAGGCATAAATAATATATGGAGATGAGCTAAAACGTCTCATTGATTAAAATTCTACACTGCGAGCCTGTCACATTTCAATGTGCAAATTGCTTCTGTCTGGCCTGCATTCAGAAGTCAGTCATCTATATATATATACACACTTGCTTGATTTTAAGTTAGGTATCACAGCTCAACCACAGAGCAGCATCAGAAGAGATTTTTCTCTACACTGAATTTGTAAGTAATGATGTATCTGGTCAATTGATTATCTAATGAGACGACAGTATTACACGATGTGGCTGCCTTCACATAGCTGTGAAAAACGCTGCCAAATCTTGGGTTAAAAGGTAAGCCTTAGGTTTCTACCATAGTTTGCAGCCCTTTAACTATAGCTACAGTTCTCAGAGCGCCCAAGAAATCAAGAAAAATGGAAGGCCATGGATACCAAACCTGCATGGTAATAGCTTTTTATATATTTGCGAGCAATTCTTAAACACCAAATAAATCTAGGTAGTATCCTTGGAAAGCAAACACAAAAGTCAGTCCTAATAAGAGCAAGGATTAACCATCTGACCTCACGTATTCATGGTTAGTACTGAAGAGAGACTGCATACAAAATGGAAAGGTGGTCAGGGAATCATGATGTGTGTTACCATGTCACATGCCCGAAACATTCAATGAAGTCCAAAGTTCAAAGACTGAAATGATCCTCTTGAAAGCAGTGGTCAGACTTGCATAGTTAACTTTAATGAAAACAGACGTCAGAGAATCCATACATTCATCCTGTCAAGGTAACTGGTTTCTTAAAACCACCTCAGAAGAAGAAATTCTTTCAAAGTGATCTCTGCTATTTGAGAGCAACATGTTCATAAAAGTTCTTCTTGTAAGAGTTTGCTTTTAGGTTGCAGCTCAGATAACCAGATTATTTTCTAGATTCAGAAGGCCTCCAACAAACTCAATTTTTAGCATAACCCAAATACCGTAGGGTAGCCAAAAGCTCAACAGAAGAAATATGGTCCTGCCTTGACCAGAAGCATATTCAAACACACTGCTATGTCAAGAAGAAACTTCTCTCAGGAAAGCACACTAATTCAAACAGAATAATGGAAGTAACATTGTTAATGGCCATCAGCAAGAAAAATGGGAGGGAAAAATGCATAGAAATCACAGTCATGCTTTCTGCCAAGAGCTGAAGGGGAAAAAAAAAAAAAAGCAGAAACGTTCATTCCTCTCCAGAGTATTTTCCACTGTTTATTAGTTCTGGGACCAAGTCTTTTCTTCCTTACCCTACTATAAGTTAAGAGCAACTGGTATTATTTTTAAGTGGTGAATGTGAGGCAAAGATTCATAAGGTCTCCATGCTTACCTCTGAGAAAAAACAAACAACACAATCACACAGCAATGGCAAAGAACTATAGGATGCAATTCTTCTAAGAATGAAGGTTATTAAACCAAAATTATTCCTGAAGTATTATTTTCAGTACCTCAATCTCTTTCAAAAATGCATACTTTTGCTTTTTTGTTTCTAATTCATGCTGCCAACTGACAGTTTTAAAGATAAATATAGCACCTGCAGAGACTACTTTCTCAAATAAGAATTTTAAACAACACTTATTTGACTTGTCATAAAATTTGTTATTTAGTTATTATTACATGCTTATATAATGGAGGGAGGAGAAGCCACTCAGAATGAATATATTGCATTAGATCTGTTTAGAAAAAAAAAAATTAACATACATAATACCTGTAGCCCAAATACACATACTCACAGAAAACCCATCAACAAACAGAAAAAGGGCAGATAAATGTCTGCTGGCAATTCCAGATTGTACATGACACGTTCTGGCATGTGCATCATACTGATACGCACAACAGTTTCACATTTGTCCATTTAGCTGTATGCAATGGGTGACAGTGCAGAAAGCAAGAGCCATTTCAGAGAGGCAAATTGCATGGAAATAAAGTAATTTTCAATTGCCCAGCATTTTCCGAGGATGAAGGCCATGCACTCTGACAGAGAGCTATCAGGAAGGTGGGACTGATCTGTAGCAGTGCACGAGTCCTGCATTTGACCCAGGTTATTAAGATAATGATATAGGAGCTACATTGACATTTTCAATGAATAAGTAACTTAGATTTTCCACACTAGGATAAAATACTAAGAAGCGACCAGAAAACCAAAACAATACAACAGTAAGTAATTTCACAGTAAGCTGACAAACCATATTGCTATAAAGGGGTTTTGGTAAGCAACTGTCATCTCCATAACTTTGGCTGCACTGCCAGCCATCAAGACACAAATCAAAGACACTTAAAATGCGTGACAGTAATTTGCAGGAGATGAAGGTATGCCTCTGCCAGAGCTGACAGGAATGACTTGAATACGTCATGCTTCACAGGAAATGGCAAATCTCGAAAAAAGGTATTAATTGGATTTTTATTTGTAAATTCTTCTCTTACATGTTGCATGATTTCCGTTAAGATTAAACAATACTTTGTCTCATGAAACCTATATGGTTACACCTCTTCAAAATGCCAAATGGTATCTATCCAAACCTATCCCTCATGGTTTATTCCCAGGGACCAGATGCTGAAGAAGTCAAAAACCTTAATGACCGACAGCAGCGCATGCAGAGCTCCAGTGAAACTAGTCCTTTAACAGCAACACATTCCTCTTGTTTTCTAGAAGATTCAAAACCTGTCTGACTTGAAATTATTTTATGGATCTGACAGAAGAGCCTTCCCCTCCTTCTACTTCTGTGAATAAGCAGAAAAATACCTCTGATAATACAAGTATTTTAAACTCTGCCTTACATGTGAAGAAAGGTTAACATCACCAGAAAGTCCAGTTTTGAACTCCTCAAAACAGCGAACACAGCATAATATAAGAAAAGGAAAGAAAACCAAAATGTCAGATGGGTTCTTTCAAAACAAAAGAAGATACTGCAAGGACTCTTTCAAGAGGTGAGCTAAAAGATGCCCTTGCCCCTCCTGAAGTCCAGAGGGGAGCCCACGACAGTGTGGCCAGACATGTGCACCTGTGAACCCCGGGAGTTTGCCTCCCCAGGCAAGAGGCAATTCCTTCTGCTGTAGGATGTAATTCCTGGTAAGCAGCATGCTTATGCGAGCATACAATCTGTACAATTTTGGTGACGTTCTTGGCGAGATACCACGAAGAGCAGCCTCCTTAGAGCAATGCAGTTTGGGCACACGAGCCCAAGCGGTTCATGCCTGGTGGCAGATGCCACCCCAAACTGTCAATCCTGCCCTTCTGCTGGAGGTTGCCATCTCTGGAAAAGGACGGCCAGCACATTTCAGCACAAGTTAGCATGTGAGGCTGTGAACAGTGATGAGGGAGAAGTCAACTTTCATTTCCTTCAACCATCTCTGCTAAAGAAACATAGCTGACAGCTGGAGCAGTAACGACTTACATCAATTCCGCATGAAATTCCACAGCATTTCTCTTGGTGCCCTCCAAAAGTAGATGGCTTTTAGTCACCAGCTGGCTGAGTTACTGTAAGTAGATGGTCAAGGTGACATGCTTGGTGTTCCCTCTTGTTACCTCTTTATACAGCGGTGTCCACAGAAGATAAAGTATTCATTAACTCCTGCCACAGTTAGTCAAGAAATGCTTCCTGCAGCTTGCAAGGGTCTGGCTAGCTCTTTAATCTTTGCTAGAAAAGAAGGATGATTAACAAAACACCCTGTGAATATGCACAGTTCAAGCCTGTTTGTCATTGCCAGGTGAAGACTGAAAGTCCAGCCTAACTGTTAAGCAGCACAAGGCTAGCACTGCTGCAGAATTTTGCTTCTTTCCCATTAAATACCTGGAAAGGTTTTCAGGCGTTCACACTGAATTGCTGTACAATGTCAGAACAACATGTAACCCAACTGGAGTCTGAAGTCCCCTTGAAAGACTTTCCAGCACAAGAGGTTCTGCCCAAGAAACAAACTATCACATCCCCAAAGTGATACACTTTCATTTTTTCTTCTCCCACACAGATACAGAAGAATTCTATTCTCCCTGAAGTAATTTTTCCAAGTTTTGTTGACTTTAATTAACAGACCAAGTGAGGTACAATAATATTTTTTTAAATCCATTTTGCTGCAAGACATGGGCATTTACAATAGTCAGCGACTTGTGCAAGCTGCTGCTCTGAGATACAGAATTACTGAGTTGAAGAATAATATTTGCCATAGCCCTGGCTTTAATATTTTAGGGTGAGGGATCACCTGTGCTGACAGTGGCTACACTTCGCATGATTAGGAAATAGGAACACCTTCTCTGCAATCCATTCATTTTTACAGGTTATAACACAAATGGTTTTATGAGCACCGGGATGAATGAAATTTATTTTCTAAACCAATTTGTCCTATTGTGCTTGACTGGCCCTTTTAACAGAATTGCATGAAAGTAAAGAATGTCCCCCAAAGTTATATCAGAGAACCCACGTTTAAAAACAGATGAGAGAGGCAGAAGGAGGTCAGCGTGGTCTTTCTACAGGATAAGCTTCACTGAGTTTGCCTCTTGGTGGATACCCAAGAAGGAACGCTTCAGGCATGGCTCCAAGCTGGCCAGCCCAGCTGATCCACGCCGCCAGGCAGGGTGACCTTCTGCCCACACATAGCCTTCTCCCTTCCTCAACCTGCACCACGCGGTCCCAGCTCTTCCCTGCAGCTGGCCCTCAGGAATAAACCGATCTGACTTGCTCGTCTAGCAAAAAACTCATTTTCTTTGGTTTGGTGAGTTTCTGGGCACGTGAGACAGCTGAGCTGGCTCGCTGTGCAGACGGGCAAGCTCCGGAGGCGATACAGGGAAGAACCGGGGCAGGACCACCTCCTCGGGGCAGCAGGAGTCAGTAGCAGAAGGTGGCTGAGAGGATGCCAAAACTAACATGGAGATCACCCAGCCTTCCTGACCAAGAAAAAAAAAAGTCAATAAAACATGTATGTGAGTACCTGAAGCAAACCTATAATGCCATTTTTAACCTGAACACCCAGGTCGGAAACACCTCAGGACTTCAGCTGAGGTTGATCATTCTCCTCTCGTTTCTCTCCCACCTTCGTCTTCCAGGGGCTGGAGGACAGAGCTCCGTGCAACACAAAATGGCCTCTCCAGCTCTCCCTCCCTCTCCCAGCGCTGACAAACAAGCAGGCGACCCCAGGGACAGGGGCTCTCCAGACATCTTCCAGCAACGTTTTCCTTTCAGACAGGCCAGCCTTAGGGCCAACAAACCCTTGGCAAATGTGAAGCCAGTTTTCCAATGGATTCTGCTGAATAATCTTGCCTGGGGACGAGGCGCTGCCGGAGCCCCGCTCTGGCAGTGGCTGGCGGGAGGGCGGCCCTACAAAAGCCCAGATCTGGTGAACAGCTGTAGGATCCGGTTCACTCGCAGCTTACGGTTTTGTTTCCAGCTTTAAGCTGGATCGAAACCAAGCCATTTGTCAGCAAACTGTAAACCACTGTCTCGCCACCTTTGCAGGCACGCGCTCTCACCGACAGCTATGCTGTTCCCATGTCTTCCTCCACCACGTTGCACGGGGCTTTCTAACTTACGCAGGGCCAAATAAGCAACGGATTTTACCCCCCTCTTCCCTCCTCTCCCCCCAGCTTCGCGGGAGCTGATGTGGGAGCACTGGCTCGAACACGAAACCATGGGGCACGGGCTGCAAGCGCCACTTCCCGCTGGCAGCCGCACCGTGTGATTTCGGGCAACGCCGTCATTCCGCTGAAATTCCTTTCCCGCGCTAGAAGGATCGCATCAAGCCGCCACGCTGAGGGGCCACAAGGCTAAACTTAGTCGTTGGCTTGTAAAATGCGTCCCCCCCCAAACCTCGTCAAAGGGCTTTTTTAAACACAGAAAAGGCCTAAGGAATCATGTCACTCCAGAGCATCACTTCCTTTTGTGAGTCTGAATTTGACTCAAAAGTAATTTCTTTAATTATTTTTTTCAAGTCGCTACAGGGATAGAAGCCTCCTGTCACCCAGACTTTTAATTTATCCGCAGTTCCTCTAATTTTAAACAGGTATGAAGTTTTAAAAGTAATTTAAAAGAAAAGCAGATATTGACACATTAAAACTTAATAGCTCTTTGCGAAACATTGCATTTCATAATCAAACCTCCTTAGAATTTTCATTAAAAAATGAAATCGCTGATCCAACAAACCATAACAGCCGCAAATTGGGTCTGGAAATAAATACTTATGCATAAAAACCTACTTATTAATATTTTGATGAGGCTGAGGTATGTATTTGAATGAAGAAAATGCACTCCACAATTTAAAAAAAACCAAACAACAGCACAACAAAAAGAACTACTGACTTTCATGGGAGAGCTCTCAAGTGGCTTAGAAAGTTATCTCAAAGGTGGTTATTAATGGCAAAGGTGACTTATCAAAATTAGAGAACCTGGTTTTTTTTGGCACTGAGGAAAAAAATAGAAAAAAAAAAAAAAAGAAAAAAAGAAGTCCAGGAAAGATATTACCACACCCTGGAGGGAAAGAACACACAAAACAAAAAAGCAACCCTGCAGTTTTTTATATTCTTGAAATTGAGGCCTTGACTGCAGCAAACCCGTTAATAGGATGCCTGGAGACAAGAAAGCAAGAAAGATTTTTCTCATCGTTGTCAGGACTAGCCTTTTGAAACACTACTTAGGAGAAGTCAAGCTTGGCACCTGGTGGGTTTCTCCTCTCAAGGTCCCGCTGGTCCAGCACAGCCCCCTTCGCCGGAGAGCTGCGCTGCGTCCTCCTGTCCCGGTGAGACTCCAGTAAAACCCTGTGCCGTGGGGAACCCGCAGCACCTAGTGTCCTTTCCTTCCTCTACAAGAAGCCCAGGGCCATTATGCACTTCACGCTTCCCACCCGAATTAGCAGGTTCTGGACCAGAAGCAGTGGCTGGAGACAGCACCCTAGCAAATCAGCAGCCGCAGCCCAGAGGGAGGAGGTGACCCCAGCCTCATCCACGGCCTCCCACCGCACTGCACTTTCCTGGGGGGCACTGGGCAGCCAGGTAAGGGGGCTGTGGGAGGAGGAGCGTAGAGGGTGAACGGGAGGTAAACAGGGTCTTCATAGTCTTGCAAAAGCAAGAGCCAAAGCCACACAAATGCGAGGAAGGAGGGATGTTGAGAAGCTACGTGTGGGCACATGGTAGATGGAGACTCCCAAGCAGCTGGCAGCTTGGGGCTCCTGGGGCAGGACAGAGACTCCTTCTCTGCCCTCAGGTCTGAACGGAGCGGTTGGTACTGTGCCATAATAGCCCAGGATGGGGAACAAACTCCATGAAGTGGGGTTTCAAGGCCCACAAGGCCCGAACTGAGCATGAGCATGACGAGGAGGGACTAGGTGACAGTGGTGGAGATTCCCTTCTCCAGTGGTCAGAGGCACCCATTTACTGATCAAAGACGCTGTCATGGGAACATGGAGTTTTATTTGTGGGGTGCCAGATTTGGGATGATGTAGAAAGGCAACTGAAGATCACCTGTCCCTCCAACTGTCACCCCTTGTTGCTCATCCATGTAGGTGCCAACGACATTGCCATGGGAGATCTGGAATACATGAAGAATCACTACAGAGCTCTGTGGGCAAAGGTGGGGGTCCAGCTGGGACTCTCTTGATCCTAAAAGCAAAAGGGAAAAGCCCAGGTAGGAGTGGACAATTCCTGCAAATAAATGTCTGGCTGCATGACTGGTATCCCAGGCAGCACCTTGGCTTTTAAGACCATGGGACTCTCCTGAGGAATGAAGGCTACTAGAGAGATCCACCTAACAAAACGGAGCAATGAAGAATTGTTACCCTTTACATAGAAGGGCCGCTCAGATGTGTGGAGCTCATTTATGGAATGGGCAATAGGCTGGGTGAATATTTGTGGATTGGCATGAGAAGAGAGACCAATAAGGGTGGCATTGTGATATGGCGTTATTGCAGACCACACAGTAAAGAAGTAGATGAGATTTTCTGTAAACAACTCAAGGAAGTCTCCAGACCACAGACCCTAGTTCTCATGGGAGATTTGAACTCTCTGAAGCTCAAGGAGGGAAAGGCTGCAGAAAGCAGATTTCTGGAAGATGGCAGAGACAACTTCTTAACACAAATGCTAGATGGGCCACAAGGGATGACACTTGCCTAGTAGCAGTGGTTCTTAAGGATGTTGTGGTAAGTCTTCATGAGATGAATTAGCATCCAGAAATATATATATAAAAATACGTAATATATATACACACACATGCACGGTTAAAACCATAATACTACAATTCACATACACATTGCATGCTCCTTGCCTGCAAATCTGTTTCATGTGTATTCTAGAAATGTGGTTTAAATCATATGCACAGGCACACACAGAGAGCAAAAGATTCTTAAACTGAGTGTAAAATTCAAACACTTTCCTTTTAAAAAAGCTGCCAACTTATCTTCCAAGGCCAACAAATCATACCAAGCCACACAGCAAAAAGAAAATGTCTCTTCAATCTTCAGTCATGTAACTTCAGCTTGGAACACAATTAGCAAAACTATCCGCTCACGAAACCCTCAAAAACAGTCATTAGTGCAAGCGTTGCATCCAAATGAAAGAAGGTCACAAACAGCAAACAAACTATGTCTTCTGTAACTTATTGAGCCCTTTCTGCTAGAAAACACAGCTGTCCAGCATTACCTGAAGTAATTTTGCTGTGGAGTTCAAGTAGTTTAAATTAGCCAAGTCCTCAAATAGACTTTCACACCCTCTAATCATGACACTGAGTATCAGAGGGTTCTCAGGGTTGGTAATCTACATAATTTCCCACTCATAGTCAAGAAACTCAGACCTTATTTGAAGTAGCTCTTATTATTATTGGCATTTCTTTAAAAGAACACCTTTTTGCCAACAGGCATAAGAAAACCCTAGCTAATATTTTCATACGTTAAGCCAAATAACACATGTTCATTGGACAGCAACTGCCTCTATTTTGAGGTATCTTTACAAACTAGAGTGACTTGCCTCTGGAGAACAAGGCATGAAACAGATCCAAAACACACAGCCATGTGCTGCCTCAGCAGTTACCTAGTGGTAACGAGGGCAGACCCTGCAATGGGAGCCTTGGAAAACAACTGTTCAGGCAATGCACCCAGAGCAGCTGTGCCATACTGCTAGAAACCATCCACTACGCTATCTGCAGGCCCTGTTACCTCCTGCTTTTAAGCAGTTCCTAAGAAAAGCAAGCACGTTGTCAGGAGGTTTAATTTTACTGTGGTGGTGTCCAAGTTTGCATTAGAAACTGTGATGGTTTCACAAGGCAATAGGAGATTGCACCATCAGGCTGAGAACAGCTCGGACACACAAGGTCAATTCCCGCTCTGTTTTCTCGATCCAAATTTCAAATATTGGAATTCCATGGACATTATTAACCATACATCAGACTGAACTATATTAGTGCCATTACCCAAAACCCCATCCAAAAGCAATCCATTGGATAACAGCAGTTCTTATTTCAAATAGGTGTTTGTAGAGGCCAAACTTATGCTGATGGTAACTTCAAAGGCTACACGTTATTTTGGCAGAAAATGAAGGTCCAGAGAAAATACCAAAATTCAGCCTTCTGAATTACTTCTCCAAAAATAAGGGATTTATTAGCCTGACCATAATGAAGGAGATGAAGCAGATTCAAGAATGCAAGCAATTGGTCAGAAGAATGTATCAAAACTTTATTAATTATGGATTTACCTGGGAAAGAAAGAAAATATGTAAGGAGCTAATTTTCCCCATTAAGCTAATTGGGAGAATAGTATATTTCAGTGTGGATCCGTTTTTCTCCCGTTGAGAGACTGTCAGTCAAAGTCAGTCCTTGGTAAACACCACCACAAATCAAGGAAAGAACAAGCCTGTAGTTTCACTTGCTCAATGGGTTTTTGTTGTTGTTGAGTCTGAAGGCAGGCTCCAAGGGAAACGAAGACTAAATGAAGATTTTCCAAAATAGACAGACACCTTTGAAAGCAAGAAAGGCAAATTACAGCTAGGGCCCACTGGGAAACTCAGCTCCTTCTCCACAAAAGGGAGCAATGTGGCCTTCTGCAATGGAAGCAGATTTTATCAGTCCGCTTTGGAGGAGAGCACGGTTATCTCTTATACCACGGCACTGAGAGGACTGGCAGCAGACCTTTAGGGCATTACTGCATGGAAGGGAACCTCTGAAGACAGCGCTGCCTGGAGGGTTTGTCAGTCCTTCCCCATCTCCTACAGCGATTAGTTCCTACACGCTCCACACCCTCTGCTAGAGGTGACCACTCCTTCAGCAGAAGTGCTTGTGGTAGCACTTCACAGACCTAGTTTAGAGCACGGGCACACAGACAGCTTAACAGACACAGATGGGGCTGAAGATTCACAACAAAGTCCTGGCAGCACTCTCTGCTTACACTACTGCTGATGTGTCCTCGCTGACAGCCCACCATCAGCCATGCTGCCACACCGCTGTGTGGGAGCAAGCCAACTCGGGAAAAGACTTCCAAAAAAAAAAATGGGGAGAAAAAAAATAGGCAGGGTCAATTCTGTGAAAAACTATTAAAAGAGTACAAAGGAAGGGTGTGTATGTGTATGGTTTTGTCTCACACACATATACATACTGACATGGGTCAAAAATTTTGTCCCACAAAAGCATAGTTTGAGGTGGTGGTGAACCTCAATGGGGACAGAGGAGAAGCCACAGAAGATGAAAGTTCTCCTTCTGGTTTTGCTGATGAAGGATACAGAAGAAGGTCCAATTCCTCCTTCTGCGGTATCACCACTTAAGTGGCCCTCCAGCTCACAGTGCTTCATGACACATGTCCTCCTCCAAGTCCATACTCATACATACGTGTACCATGCTGGAAAAGCACCCTTGTGTAACTAGTCTATGAGAAGACCAGCAGATCTTTTTCTGCCATTACTCTGACTTAATTCTCTGTTGATAAATGCATTTGTTGTATCTTGAGGTTCTCCAGGAAGCATCACTTTGACGTTGTGTAGATTAACTTCTCATAGCATTGAGTTTTGTTGTCAGGCCCAACCACATGCTTGCTGTGTTCCACCCACCAAGGTCTAAACTGAGGTGAGCTTGTGATCATCTTCTCTAAAATAACCTGCTCTCTTAACACTTGGAGAGCAAACTGTGGCAACCAGCCATGACAAATCCTCCTGGATCCCATGACCACATGACAGAGCTAAGCATGCACATCACAACACAACTTTACGTTTGAAGCACACACTTCTTTGACTATGTTCTTACCCAACTTCTTCAAGCACAGCCCAAGAAAAATGATTTGCCATCAGGCAAGTCACAGGCACTAGTGGCCAGACACCAACTCCCAGCTCCAGCTATACCAGTCGAAGAAGTGACTGCCCTCAGCCCAGTGCTTGTCTGGACTCCTATGGAAGTTACCAACCTTCAAAGCCACCAGCAGAGCCATCTGGATGATGTTCTCTTGCCCATTTCTGTCAAAAACAGCCATGTCTGTGAAGACCTACTATTTAAACTATCCCTGCTAATTCTGACCATGGGAACAGCTGACAGAGTTGTGGTCGAAGGAGGAGCTGTGATCTGCCCAACAGCTCTTGATCTCAACACCTGCAGCTCAGAGGATGAGAAGAGTAAAAATAAAAGTAGATGTCCTCCTGCATGACCAAAGGGGAGACTCTCTGACCATCAGGCAGGGAGTGCTGGCAGCACACGTTGTGTTGTATCTTCAAGCAGTAGGTGGAAGGGAACGACTGCAGAAGCAATGAACTGAAGTGCAGGGAAGTTCTGAAGTGTCTGTGCTTTCAGACAGAGCAACTGAGGCCCAACACCTTCCCTGGGGCTGCATGAGGAGGCTATGGAAGAACTTAACCTTATACCAGCTTCCTCAGGTAGACCACAAACAGATGGGTGGTTGTGGAACCTACCCTTTCTAATGGAAGCGTTGGTGGGGAAAAAGCAGGGTGGGGAAAGCACGGGGTGGCGAAAAAAACCAGAAGTTATTAGTTGGAAAAGCGAGTAGATCCTGAGTAGTCCTGTGTACCAGTAGTCCTGTCATAAACACCATCCTCTCACACCAAATCCACCAAAGCTGCTCCTGGGTCAATTCTGTTCTCTCTCCAGAGTTGTATTTCTTAAAGCAATGCACCTAGCCCCCTATACAGGGAAAAATGCTGGTGCCACAAAACATACGAGTAGTGGAGTGGTGAGGAAGTGGTTAAAAACGAAACAAGCATATCTACTGGGAGAGAAAGTGTTCACTGCTCCAAGGCTGGAGAAGGTCATAAGGGACAGTGGCATGTAACCAAAGAAATGATAAATGGATTTGGCATCTCTGTTAACTTCTACTCAGTAAAATCCCATGAAGACTTTTGCTGGTTTTTCTTACCATGTGTGCACAAATCCAAAACACACACGTTGTGTTGATTCAATCCACCACAGCGCTTTTAAATGTCTGCTTTTGCTCGGGTTCTTCCTCTTTTTTCTTTTTTGCCTGCAAAGGTAAAAACTGTCTCCCTTTCTTGCAAGCAAAACTCTTCCTGAAAAATAATTCTGTTTACCCAGAAATGCTTCCCAGCTCCTCCTTTTGGTGAGCAGAAAGCAGTAAGTACTGTGAAGGAGCCAAACTGTGAAAAAATTCTGGGGAGAGAGCACTGCAAACTCTTAGGCTGGCTTCTCACATCACGTTACGACAGTCACTCTGCACAGCATGCTGAGTAAGTGCAGGGCTCCTCCGCTTCCCTACTCAGTGATTTCATTTTTTAAATGGATGTCTATAACTATAAATGTATAATGGGTTTGAAAAATAATCTTATCCTGGGAAAATGGAAAAACCTAAATCATCAACTTTGGCAAATGAAGGGTTCTGCTAAAAATAATTGTGGTATTTCTGGTTTTGCAAAAACCAGTATTTTCAAATAAGGTGGAGACTAATGTATCTCAGTGGCCTCTTCCTGAGCTTGCAGACAGACAGCAATAGTCTCCTGCTCCTTACAATCAAGAACAGCAGAATGAAATTAATAAGCACAGGCAATTTAACCGCTCCATGATGAGTTTACCAATGGCACTAATGAAAAAGGCAAGAATCATGCCAAGTATAGACTGCTGCTCTTCGGAAGACCCATCAGGAACTGCTGAGAAACAGAAGAGGCGGTGGCTGGCGAGGCAGGAGGGCTCGAAAGGGCTGAGGAGGGGACCAGAGCAGCAGAGACTTCCCCTTCTGAAGCCTCAGGGGAAGTACTAGAGGGATGGGGAACTGAAAGCTCTTAAACTGTTAGCAACAGAAGAAATAATAGCTTTCCCCTCTGAGCGCTTGGAATAAGAGTGAATAATAAAACTTTTGGCATCTACTAGCAAGACAAAATGCACAGTGAATAGGCAGCATTTAGTCCTCAGACGTGGGCCAGGAATGACAGCACAGCACTACTCCCCCTGAACATCTGCCTCCTGGAAGAGCCGACCCCCGGGGTGCAGCCCAGGTTCTCCATTGGGGTGAAAATCGCTGGCTTTGCTACCTGTTTTGTTCATAACTCTACAGTTTTGTCAAACTCAGAAGCTGCCAAAAACTGGGAACTTTCAAAATGGAACTCAGAAGCTTGAGAACAAACAGGGGAAAGGTTCATTCTCCACAGCACCACCGTTACACAAAATTATATTTTGGACAATTAAAAAAAAATTACTAGCTCCAGAAGGGTGAGGTAAAAATGAAACCTTGTAGTTTGACAGTTGAAGCATGACAGTTTGACTATTAATGCAATAGAAAAAAAGTTTGCTGAAAGTACTTGTTCTATGGGTCACAGGAAGAGAAAGTGCAAAGGCCATTTTTCTGTAAGTAATATTTGGTAGCAAAATATTTAAAAAAAAACAAGTACCTAATTTTCTTATTTGAAGAGAGGAACAGCTCATATGTTTTAGTGAAGATAAACATCCAGACTCTATCCTTGCTGTTTGAGAATTGATCTTTTTTTAATAGGCTTATCCGAGATTGGCTGATGCCTTACTCGGCAGCAGTTTGCAACAGAAGAGGAAGCTGCTGCTAAGCATCAGCTAATGAATTCTGAAGTTCCAAGAAGTGGTAATATCAAATATGCGTATCTATCTATTTTTGTGGATTACATATACAGAGAAAGGATAGTAATTGTGATAGAGCTATTAATAAAAAAAGAAAAAAGAAAAACACTGCAAGATTTCCTCTTCATTTTAGGGCTTTCTTACAGAAAAATGTTTAATAATGCAAATTTTAAAAAAGCCCTGATAATAAGCTGAACTGTCACACCTTCTGGAGGAGAGTATAAAATGGGCATTTTAAAACAGAAGACTTTATAGACACAGATTGTGTTTTCCACATCAACTGCAACTTTTCCTTTTGTAGTTTGAAACAGTAGTTTGAAAATGCCAGGAGTTGAAGGGTTACGCAGGCTTCTGCTGTGAAACAGAAACTGGAAGGTGCTTCCATATTTCTCTCTAAATTAAGATGAAGCCAAGAGATCAGATATATTCTAATTAATGGAAATCTTAAAAAGCCTTCTTTTAAATGAGATTGTTGTACAGTGGCTTCCTTCTGTGATCAGCTTTATATTCTTGATTGAGTATCTCAGCTTGTTTTTTTCTAATGATCAAAACTATACTCACAAAGGTCCCCCATGCTCATGCACTGATCTGCAAGACACCAGTCTTTAGTGTCAATATCAAAAGTTGTTACTACGAGCAGTTTCTATGCACCGCGTGACTGGTGGCTTTTTGAAGATGGCTGAATGAATCTTATTCATTCACCATGTTCCGCTTGGAGGTTATACGTGTGCCTGTTTACAGGTATGCTAGAATATGCTACCTGCTTCCTTGTAATGTCCACTCCAAGTAGGTATTCATCCAGAGAGATGACCTCGAGATGCAGTGTCTGCCCAGGTCCTGCCTCACCCGTGCAAGAAGCCCTGGTCTTGCACGTCTGCACACCAACAGCCAAGCAGAGGTCCCTGCCTGACTTGTGTCCCTTGTTCTTCACACGGTCTCTCCTTCTTTCTGCAGAAGGCTGTGGTTTGGGTCAAATCCACGCTTTGTGGCTCCTGCTGGAAAGCATAGGGCCCAAATGAAGAGTGTAATGCAACTAGTAATGTCAGCAGCTGCTTCCTACCACGTGCTTGCCAGCAGATACAGGTGACGAAGCCAAGAATGTGTGTGCATAGAGGCACATATGTCACCACTCTCTCCTTTCCATTGTCCTCCCTGGCCAGCTAGGTCAGGAGTTGGCGGCAGGGTGCCAGCAGGGTGTGAATGGCGTACAGCGGGATCGGGGGCTTGGGGCCAAGGGATCTGCAAGAGGCAGCAGTTCTGGCTCCCACGAGGTTTCGAAGTATCTCACCTAGAGAAAAGGCACGATGGCCTCCAACAGTATGTGGTCTCTTCAAGGGATGGGATTTCTCAACTCTTGAGTTTACGGGCACAGCCTTTATGGGTCAGCCTCTCATTTGAGAAAGCAAAATCTGGCACAGGCCTCTGAAGAGACTGCCAGCCTACAGCTGCTAATTTATGAATTGAGAGCTTTGGGGAGGTCTCTTTGTCAGAAAAGCAGCGCAGACTTTCTCTTCCTGACACGCAGAAGCAGTACGGCAGGGGTGGTGAGGTTATGAGATACACCCCCCTCCCTGGTCTCCAGCACTTGTGTGCGTGGTTTTTAAATCTCTACGACGACACTTCAGAGGCACCACTCGGCTGCCTGTCCTCCTAGCGTTAGGACTACTGCAGCACTTCATGAACTTTAATCCTCCCCCAACCTATTCACCTTCATCAAATGAACATCAAAGCCTCCCCTGAAGTGTTTGGGAGGGAAAGTTAACATTTGCTGTATATTAAATGTGAACTGGATACACCTCAGTTCACGTTTGCTTTCACATACAAGACAGAAGGTTGAATCATACTGGGACAGGACTGACCTACTCAGGTTTTGTTCAAGTTATTGAGGTTGCTTAGTTATGCCTTTTAAGACAAACTCTTAAAAAGAGTCTGGCACACAAGGCTGCAGGGGAGCCTCAACGTTTCTGAAAATCTCATTAGGCATCTAGCTGTAATCCGAACCCGCAGCCTTAACATACAAATATTTGACCTTTCGTTACAAGAGCACATCCTGCAGAGGAGATGCTGTTGGGAGAGCTCTGCCCTGTCTCCTGTGGACGTTCTCGAACAGCTACGCTGGACACCCTGAGGTGCTGAGAAGCTCCAGCACTGCAAGGGAGAGAGGACAACACATAATAAAGGTATGTCAAAGAGGGCTTCTTGCAGCTTCTGGTACCTCGGATTAGATATGCAATAATTCTGAGTTCAGAAAAAAATGGACACTTCCTGAAGCTTAAACCCCTTTATTCAGAATTAACTGCATGCCTGCATACACGACTTGAGGTACCTTCTGCACAGCCAGTTCCTCTGCCAGCAGCCGACTAAGCCTCCAGGATGGAGGGAAAGATGGGAGAAAGAAGCAGGCTGGATTTTCGGCTTGTCTGCCAGACTTCTCCCCAAAATTGAAAACTTGACTTGTAAGGAATGAGTTTTCTTACAAGTACATTTTTAAGGCAGAGTACAGCAAATGCTAGCCCCTAGCTCTACAGCAGCAGCTTCTGCTAGGGCAGATGTAGGGATCATAAAACCAAAGGAGGGAAAAAAAATAAATAAAAATCTTGATTCCTTACATTTTTTATTCCTTACATGGCAGTAAGAGCGCACATCAGGATACCGAACCACACATATTTTTCATGCTAAAGGCAAATAAATCACATTAGACACTGACTCCTTAAACACTTAGGACAGATTATAAGCACAACTAGCTCACCATTGGCACAACCACCTCAACTTCTAACAGTCAGTTTATTTAAACCTACACGCTAGATTTGAGCCTTCTGCACAGCGAGCTCCAGTATGCCAAGTTGCAACCCAAAGTGACTTACTACCAAGACTATAAACCCCACAAAATAGGGCTAAGGGTTCATTATGAATCTGGTGACAGACTCCTAATTATAGTGGTGCTATCAAGCATGATAAAGACTGGTTGGTTGTATTATAGTCTCATCCAAAGACTTGTTGGATGCTGGATTAGCTCATCTTTTCACTCCCGTTGAACTGCCATATGTTTCTTCTTCTCCTTTATGTAGCATTTGGCAGGAGTTATTTGTCAGCATTTAGAAAAAGAAAACATGTCTGCAGAAACGTCACTTTTAGTTCTTTCCATGCAAAGTTTCTTGTTTTACTTGATAAAGCCTCAGAAACTGTATTTTCATGTCTAAAGCAAAACTGGATAAGAAAAGGCTGCTTTTAAAGCATGAAATACGGACATTCTTACACTGTCCTGATCACAATACTGCAGCATAACGTTTTAGTTTACTTCAAAGAAACAGATACCTCAGTAAAAATCTGTCTCTTTCTCCCTCCCCTTCCACATCAATTCTGCCCAATTTCATATCCATTTCAAATATCTCCAAGCAAATCAGATCAAAATGTAGCATTTTACTAACAGATTTGATTGTTTATTCATCATTACCACCTACCAGCATTATTGCAAAGATCCAAGTTGCACAAAACAAGCCACAGGAATAAAAACAATATTGATGCAAGGGCTTTTTAAAAAGCCTCTTGTTTGGCAGCTATAAAACCAATGAATTTCAGAAGCTTAGTTAATGCACCATAGCAGAAAGGATTTATTTGCTGCTTCTAATCCCAGAAATCAGAGAGCTGGGAAGAACTAAGCAGCACCTAAGCAGCACCTGTATGGGGACAAACCTGGAAACCAGTCAGCAGCACCTTTGCTAGACAGAAAAGAGAGCCCCAAACAGTTATTTCTTGACTTCATAGGTTTTGTAGAAAAACTGAAGCAATGGAAGAGCTTCAGACTGGTAGCCAAAGGAGGGGCAGATTATTTTCAGATGCTCTACAAAACATGCCTGGGGAGGTGGCACCACCAGCCTCAATTATGGAGCAGAATTAGACAAGGAACGAACATTTTGCTGCCCCATGTGATTTGAGTCGACTGCGCTCAGGGCATCTCTTCCCACTGCCTGCCCTTCTTCCCCTGCCTCAGCTTCCTCTTCAATGAGAGCACTTCCGAAGTGGCAAGTAAGGTATTCTTCCACAGGCATCTGCCGTGAATGACATACTCCCCCAACAAACGACATGGACTCATCTCCAGATGGAGAGAAATACAGTTTATTTCAGAGGAGAAAAAGAAGGAGCCTTGAAAGGCCCCCAGAAGTGACCTAGAGGCAAGATAATGAGAACTAATAGAGCACTTCTGAAGAAAAGAAGGTCACCTGTCACAGCTGCTATTCAGCTCTGCTAAGTGGTTTTATTGATGGGTCATTAAAGGATTCCCATACACCTTCAGCCTGAGAATAGTTTTACAAAGCAGATGATAGGAAAAAAAAGGAGAAAACATCTTGCACCATTTCTTTTAAACTACATGTGTATGACAGCCTTTTGAGTTATATTCTATTTTACTTTTTTCCATAGTTTCCTCTATCTGTGTGGGCTTCTCATGCCAACCAGGGAAGCAGGGGAAACACCGCCTGTTAAAAAACTGTGACTATAAAAACACAAAATTGCCTTAGGTTTAAAGTGTCTTAACATGATATCATTATGCACTGAGAAGGTGCATAATGAAGGTACGAGTTTTAATTAAATTTTCAAATGTTATTTTTAAATTTAACTGTGGTCTTCCTGCAGCCATGCCTGATCTCCAGCCGTAAGCTCATGTGTTTGGATGGCTGAACTCCATTGTAACCCAGTTTGCCTGGAAATAAGTAACATAATTGATTTCATGATTCTCTGAGCTCTTTGGTGTAGGCTTTCAGTTGCCCTACTATTTGCAGCTGTAGATATGTAGTAGGTAAAGACTAATGCTATTTGTATGCCAACCCAGGGATGCTGAGTCTGCAGATCTTAGGAGCTCTGCAAGACAAGCCATGAGATGCTCCTGCAATTTCCATGTGAGCAGGCTAACAGAAAACTGAAAGGATAAGGCAGTTTTGGTGGTTAGACTGTAGCTACCGTAACCAGTGGACTGGCAGCATAACTAAAAGCAAGGACAGATTTCCTTGCTTGGCTAAAGGGGCTTAGGTGTTTCCCCTTCTCTTCCCCTCCAGCCACGGGCAGTGGCCAGGGGAAGAGAGGACCTGGGTCTCTGTAGGGCTGGATCAAAATCTCACCAGCACCTGCAGTACCACACAGGCAAGAGCAGCATCCAACTTCAACAGTGTCTTTATGGAAAAGCAAAGACTAACTAAATAGCTGGGGAAAAACCTATAGTGAACTAGAGCAAAAGTAATTCAATTTTGATTGCATGTAGTGCTCTACGATAATAATCTGATTTCTACCATTACACCCAGAAAAAAAGAGAAGCCCTTGACAAGCACTATTAACAAATTTGATTTTTGGCTTGCATTTTGTAGCTTAACACATGACAGTTACAAGAAATGCATTAACGGATACCGTGAACAATGTATAGGTGTATGCACATCTATTATCTATAGGGACCTCTACCTATATGGCACATGCCTATTGCACATACCTTAAAACTCCAAAGCACACAAAAATTGCTCTCATGGTCACTATCACATTCTGCCCCATTTAAATCTTTCAGCTCCCTCCTCTGTATGGCCCGGGCTCAGTCGAGAGCCGCGGGGACGCCGGACACCAGAAGTCCCCAGGCGCCCACGCGCAGGCCTGGGTTCTCGGGGCTGGGTAGGAACCGGCTTCCCTGCCGCAAGGGCCAGACTCGCACAGCCCACAGGCATCTCCCTCTTGGGGAGATTTGCTGCTACCAATTAAAGACCTGCTAGATGGTGTTAACTGAAACGTTTTGAGGACTTGCACTTCAGCTTATTTTGGTCAATATTCATAGAAGGAGCACAAGCATCTCTGACAGCGGTTCCCCCCTCTTGCCAAATCCTGCCTCTGAGCTGTTAAAAGAAAAAGTCACCTAAATTTAACAGGACTAACATGATATTTTCTCAGTCCTCTTTCTTAGAAACAGCTGAGCTGCTCTGGCTAACTGCTGGGTTTTCTTTTTAAACAACAATAACAGAATATCCAGCAAGAGGCAAACAGCGAGTTAAAGAAATCTCAGTGCAAGCTGTTAAAATCTGGCAAACTTGTAAGCAGCTGAAAATAGAGTCTTATAATGGCAAGTGTCAAACAACCTTGATAATAGGCAGCATTACCAGTCTGCTCTGTAATTCTAAATTACGTTTTATTACAGTGTTAAATATGCCTGAGCTCCGTTTACCAGTTCCACCACTGCCAGCCCGAGAGCAGCTGCTGGCCGATGGCAAATTAACAAGTTGTAGTTCTCCTGGTGTAGACAAGAGAGTAGTTGTTTCTGGCTTTCAGCAGTCAGAGCAGGTTCATCTCAGCGGTTTTTATAGAGCTGAGCATGTTGGCATACAGCCATTAACACATTTCTCAGGTGGCTCCCTGTGGTAATGAGGTGGCTTGAACATATGAGAAGTAAGCTCCAGTTAGATTTTTCCAGAAGCCAGTGTAGATGCAGTCAGCAGGTGATTGTGAAGAAAGTACCACAAAATACAGACATGCCAGAATTTTTGCGATTTTGGAAAATAAATTAAAACTCAAGTTGATATTCAGGAGGCCCAGTGCCTTTGCTTTATCACAGGGTAAGGTTTATAAGGCCAGGTCCAGAAGGAGGTCCAGGGACCTTTCTTCTGCTACAGAGTAAAAAGTGGTCTACCCATGCGTTTCTTTCAGGAGAACCAATTCTCACTATGGAGCCAAACCTTGAAGATCATCTGTCTTTCTCCTGGGGAAGATGAGACATATGAGTGCCCAGCCTAAAAGACTGGCACTTTGTAAGAATTGAGGGGTTTCAGCCAGTCTCCAAAAACCTCTTCAGATAAATCGTGTGAAGAGGCACCTTTTTAGGGTGCCAGACTTGCATGGCATCAACCAACCTTTCACCACCCAAGGCCCGTCAGTCTGTAAGAAAGGCTGCCAGTTCTAGGACAGTCCAAAATACCTAAAAGCTATTAAAACTACAGCCCACATTGTTCCTATGGGGGGAAGAAAAGGCAGGGGATGGACATGACACCCTGCCCAGGCTGCATGCCCTGGGGAAGCCAGATTTTGGCCGCAACAACTCTGGAAGCAAACCACCACCTTGGGCGTGCCAGAGAGCAGCTGCCCAGCGCCCGCGGTACAGAGGATGACGCTTCATGTGAGGACAGATCAGGAGAGCATGAAAGATAAGCAGCTGCCTGTGAGCACTGGGCTGGGCACCCACTGGCATCTCTCTCGGCTGAGCAGCAGCAGGGAGCCGAGGCAGCTGCTGGCACAGCACCATGGTGACACAAACACCGCCATATCCCCTTCTCTTTAGCCCCCAGTTACCTCCTCAGCCACCTCCATATTTTATCCTCCTGTCTGCAAACTAGCCCCGTGGGGACCGAGGCCAAGGCGTGGTGATGGTTTGGGGCCGTGACACACAAGCTCCAGGAGGAACCAGGGCTGAGCCACATCG
Source organism: Phaethon lepturus (assembly GCF_000687285.1). Classification (NCBI taxonomy): domain Eukaryota; kingdom Metazoa; phylum Chordata; class Aves; order Phaethontiformes; family Phaethontidae; genus Phaethon; species Phaethon lepturus. Next base: position 2,061 of record NW_010554177.1, on the reverse strand, counting down.
TTCAACCTCCCATTTCTACGTCTGCAAAGCGGACCTAGCACTTCTCTCTGGCACAGAGTTACAAGAATACATTTTTGAATGCTCAGAGCATCCGTACGTAACAGTGAAGGATCCAGAGAAAGATTCTCCAAGCAGGGTATAAAAGCAAGAAGATGCGTTCAAGTCGACAGCCAGCCTTTCGCCCTGGCGGTCTCGGGAGGTGCACCGTGAAGCGCCGGGGCGGGGGGCAGAAATCACTACAAGCACAGGCGGGCGCTGCCCCGAAGGCGGCGAGCGGGTGTTCCGGCGTGCTGGCACACAGAGCCAGGGGCCGGCGTCTAACTACTGGTAGTGCCGGCTCCCTTTCTGCCTGGTACGGGCACCAGCTGAAATGCAAAGCGGGCACTGGACGTTTTTCAGAGAGATTAAATAATCTTTTGATCTAGAGAACAGAGGGCAGCAGCTTCAGAGGCTGCATGCTCATCCTTTTCTGATGATCAGGTCCCTTTGAGGTATCTCAGAGAGGACATGCTCAAAACACCTCAAGTCTCAGGCTTTTTGGCTAATCTGGGCTCTTTGCCTATATTCAAGGAGAAGATGATTTTTTTTCTTCATCACCCCTTACAACCTCTCAGCCTTGAGCAACACTTCTCCCACTCCAGGAGCAAAATTCCAAAATTCTCTCATCCTTTCTCTACATCTTCCAAAAAGCAGGATCCTCCGCTAACCGATTTGTGTGCCACCAGGAGCAAAATTCCAAATTTCTCTCATCCTTTCTCTACATCTTCCAAAAAGCGGGATCCTCCACTAACCAATTCATGTGCCACCTGTGCCAAAGGACTGGCTGAACATCTCCCCAGCTTCAGAGACACTTCTTGTAGGACCTCCATTGTTTGTGAACGGAGTGGACTCTGAAAAGCATCAGGCCATCCAGAATAAGTGAGATTTTAATTCCTAGCCTACCAGGGCTAAACTGAGAAACTGCTGAACTCTCAAATGATCTGATATGGAAGAGTGAGAAGAAAGGGAGAAACAAATTGCTTTTTTTGTAGGAGGTAATGGGGTCAAAGAAGTAGATACAACTTGGGCTAAAAATCAAGTCTCTCTTTCCCACAACAAAGAAGTGGTAGAAGATAAGTTGATTTTTACAAGTTGTACCTCCATGATGATAGGACTGAGACTCACTGGACTGCTTCTCAGGGACAGAGAGGCAGCTGTCTGGATTTCTCTTTTAGATTCCAGGTAACACTTCCATTTACAGTGGCTGATGGTTACCATTTATTTCTTCTGCAATTCTCACTTCTACCCTTCAGAAAACAATCTTCTTAAAAAAATGGCCTTATGAGGCAGGGCAGCAAAAAATTGCAGTCCTTCTAAAGGCTCTAACAGGTATCAAGTGCTGTGACTGAAGGAGTAGTTATACATTACATTAAGTCTTTTTAGGCAGCAAACATGGCTTAAGAAATTCCCACCTATGCTACCATATGCTTCCACTTCAGCTGTACCAATCCTTCTATGCCACACTGTTAACTGGCACCTAAAACAACATGGATTTAAAAAAAAAAAAGTAAAAGTTCTTTATATTTTCATGTAAAATAATAAATCAACCTATTTCAGTTGTCTGAAACCATGCAAACTATCAGAGCAACAGAAGCAGGAGCCATCCTCATTAGGATGACCAAGAGAAAGACACTTAGGGGAAAGCTTAAGATACAGTTATATATCAAGACCACAAAACGATGTGAGGTTTGGAACACGACTGGAACCTGGTACACCTGCGTCCCAGTTCTGCCTGTCCTCCTATAGCACTGGTACATACATGGCAGAGCAGGCGTTTAAAAAACATCTTGCGGTGGTTCAATATGCAAGTATTCCTGGTAACTATGTCAGCTAAAGCTAAAAATAAAATACAACTATTAGTCACATGAGCACTGACCAAAAGCCTGGACAACTCATTGCAGGAAGTTTCTCTGAGAAGAAAGGACAACGGTTAATAACACCCAACAGCTCCTGAAGTTACAACTGCTGAGATGGAATTTCTTTCTTACATAACTTTTTCTCCTATAATAGGATATTTTATAT
>NW_010554176.1:0-39151 GCF_000687285.1 Phaethon lepturus | reverse complement strand
GGAGGGACCCCCGTGCTGCTGGAGGAGCGCGGGCGGCAGCAGCGCCTCACCCGGGAGGGAGCGTTGGTTTCTCTGAGTCATCAGGCCGTTTCCCTTCAAAATATCTCAAGCCTGATCTGCAGAGTCTTATTTGCTGTGGTGAAGGCTGCCCCTCAGCTTAGTAGCTCGCACCCTCTGTGGTGTCAAGTCCTTGCTGTTTTTATTAATTAGCTGGTCATTGGACTGCGAGGCAAGTTTTCTGTATTCGTTGTGTATGCGCTATTACCTTTTTAGGCACCCTGCCGCTTGCATGGGACTTCTGAAGTAACCGAGATGCCTTGTATAAGAGATTTTTGGCAACTAATGTATAGCAGGTTTCCCCGGTTTTCATAAGTAGGAACTCATGAAGCTTCTCACACTTTATGAATACATACAGAACACTTTTTCTCAAAAAAGGCAATTTGTACAGAGTAATTTTTATCCAGTGAACGTGGGAGGAGGTAGTGTGTGAAATGTTTATGTTTGGAAATCCGATATTTCTTTTTTCTTCCCCCCCCCCCCTTTTTTAAAATTTGCTTTATTTTGGTTTCTTTAAAAGCATCTTTGCGAATAGTATTCACATACATTTAAAAATGGTTTCATATTAAATATTATTTTAGCCATATTTGTGGAACCAATGGAATATAGTATGTGGACTTGCTCTAAAAGTGCTGCTGCTGAAGACCTGCTTGCAAATTTACAGTCCTTACAGAATCAGCTGAGGAGAACTGAAAAAAACCTACAAACTGTAGAGGAAGAGCTTTCCAGGTATGAGTGTGTTTCTGAATGAGAACAGCCTGTCTGTTGTAGTGCAAATCTGTCTTATTCAGTGTAATGGGTTATTGCAAGTAGCTGCTTTTGTGGGTTTTTTTGTGTTTTGGAATTTAAAAACAATAAAGAAAAAACGGTGTGGCAACTTTTTAACTCTCTCTCCTAGCACTAGTACAAGTGAATATTATGGCTGCTGCTTTGATGAGGGTATAGACTTCATTCTGGAGGACCTTGTTCAGCCTAATTGCAACTACCAAGGGTTTTCGAACTGTAAGAAGAATGCTGATAAAACACCTTGCCAGGATATTCAAAGAAAAGCCAAAGTAAATATTGTGTTTCGTTATTTATTTTTATTACTTTTGTTTTCTATTCTTTGGTATGTTTTTGAAATTTTTTTTTGCTTTTAGGACTTGGAGTTGATACATTCTAGCCTTGGGCAATTATATTAACAGAGCACTCTCAAACATAATAAGATTTAAATACATTTGTTCTGCAGAGTTTCTGTTCATGTATATATCGTTTACATATGCACATAAGTGTGTGTATATATAAAACTTTTTTTATGTCTAGACTTACTCAGTATCCACAACTTCTGATAAAACTTTGGAAGAAAATGAATGCGTTAAGGAGAAGCTGGATGCCCTTCGTGAGCAAAATGCATCTTTGGCTTCTCAGAACCACTACCTAAGGAACAGAGGGGAAACAATGAACTTTGAATTGATGCAATCAAAAACAAGAGTATGTATCTTGAGTGAATTAATCAAAAAAACCTCCTAAACCCAAAAAACTGTCCCAGTGACTGTGGCTTTTAAGTCTGTATTCCAAGCAGAACATGCTATTTTTTTGTCTTGTCTTAATCGATCTAAATTTAATATTTAAACTTTAAAGATTAATATTCTATTTTTTCATAATATTAAGCATTAATCTTGGAACAGAATAGTTTGGAATCTATTTCTCCATGAGCAAAACAACTCTATTAATTATGTACTCTCTCTATTCATGTTCCAAAGTTTAATTTAAAGCCAGTAAGTCACAGAATGAAGAATACGTTATATAAGAAAATAGTTCAATAATGTATTTAATACTGTATGTTCATGTGTCTGAGCTACATTAAGATTATTGTGAATAATAATGGAACAGTAGTTATTTGTCTAGGAAATGAAAAATGTTGACCTTTCAGGTTGGTTTAATGTTGCTATTTCAAAAAAGTGAAGGTCAGTTAGAAGGAAATACTGTATCTAATAAATCATTACTGATTTAATTTGCACTTGTGTGTACAGTTTTTTTCAGGACAACTGCATCCTTGTATTTCGTTTTTATGTAACATTAATAAAACATAGCTATGCTTAATGCTTTTTGTGTGAGAAATGTTATCTCCAAGACAGTACAAATAAGTAGATAATCAAACGTTTGACTGTCTGACATGGAAAGAACAAATAGCAGAATATAAACTTTTGGGGAAAAGCAAGAGAAAAGATCAACATATAAATAAATCACTCTGCTAGACAGCCTATCACACTGGAATGGTGCTAGGGAACTGGAAGGATGTTAAATGAGCAGAAAATTGGTGGTCAGTTTGTGTAGATAAACAAGCATCTTCTACAGTAAGGTTAAGTGCACTGTGTCATTCTGTAAGCAGGTTGTTCTTATGTCTCTCACCTGAAGGTATATATGCAAGTGTTAATGAAACCCCAAATATGTTTTTATTTCAGATTTCTTATCTTGAATCGACTTTAGGTACACATTTAGTCAGCATTCCGAAGTTAAAAGAACGGATTGTAAACTTGGAAGCAGAAGTTTCAGCTCAAGATAAAATTCTGAGGTAATACTTATACTTTTAAATCAACATTTTATTGTGGTCTGCTTGCTACTCCAATCTCTCTTTCAGGATGACATAATTACTGGTACTGTGTGGGTCATGTCATCTGGGGCTTGAAACTTTCATTTTGGAGCCATATATAGGAAGAGGGAGGTGTTTTATGTTGTACTGATATCTTATATATGGGGAATGTACCTCAGGAAACGGAGAAAAAAATAACAGCTTGTAAAAGAAACCAGTTTATAATGTACACTAAACATGAATGTGCCCTTATAACTGACTAGAGTGATTGTATGCTACGTGACTGCATGTCTTCTGTACTAAACACACGTATTTTCAAAGGTGACTGTGCAGCATGCAGTGTAAAGGATTCTTTCTTCATGAATATATTAACCAAGGCAAATGGCCAAATAAACATCAACAGTGTCCAGAGGGTGGCAGGAAGACATATCAAGCTGTCAGTTTATCTTGCAACCTCATGCTATATAATAATCAATTATCTCAATAGCCTGTCTTCACAAAACAAGTAAAAATACTTATATTGAATTTATACTTTAGTGTTGTTTCCCACATGCGTATCCTGACTATTGCTAGAAAAACGGTAATTTCTATGTTCAGATCTCATGACACAAAGTCAGCCATCAGGGTTCTTGGCAGTCATGACACCTGATGCCTCTTGATGAGGTTTGGATACCACTCCAGACTGCAGTCATGCTCCTGGGGAGTCTGGAGACTATGGGTGCTCCAAACCTGGTTTTGAGAGTTGCAGTGTGTTTCACTAGTGTTTCTCAAGCATCATGTGCAGAAAAGAACAACAAAAATCTAGTTTATTTGCCGAAAAGTACCTATTTTTTAATTATGCTTTATCTATTTGCTAGAGATGCAAAAGAGAAACTAGATCAAAGCCGGAAAACAGGAATGGAAAGAGAAAACATGTTGCAAAGATATAAAAAGGACTATAAAAATCTGAAAGTTGAGTTAATTGAACGAAGCAAGCAAGGAAAGAGGTAGCTAAGTAATTTTAATAAATTAAATACAGAATAATATTTCATAAGTGTTTATTTCCATTGGCAGATGTTTACTTAGTGGAAGCAAATTATTTCTCTGCCTTGTAAATGTTATTTTTTTTAAAAAATGGGGAAATTCTGTGCAAAGATACTTATTATTTAAATAAGTACTTTTTAAATCTTGAAATTTGCTTGTAGTTGCAGGCTGATATTGTACTCTAGTAACCAGTTTATCAGCTGTTTTTTCCCTTCAGAATATATGTACCACAGTGCAGAGCGGAAATATGTCCAGAATATATTTTTCCTGAATTATTTTTGACTTTGTCTTGCAAGAACCTACAGCATATGCTCAGTACTCAGTAATCAACAGTACTGAGTGCTGTATTTTTGGGGTTGGTGTGAGGAAAATGATAGAAGCACAACTTAATCAAGAGAACATTTTTATGTTATCCTTGATTTTACAGATCTATATGGTACTATTGAAAAGGATGCTGTAATTCCATCACAATCCCTGTTTCCCTTTCGTATTGGCTCCTTTAGCTACTTGGCTACTGGGAAGGTTAAGTAATTTCTTTTGACTGTTGGAAGTTACCATGTACAATCCTATCACCTCCAAAACGTAATTTTAAAGAAATGAGAGAAGTAAATAAAAAGATTCCTATCTGCCCAGTTAATTTAGGTGCATTACCTGGGGCAAAAATTAACTGAATTAATGACTTAGGAAAACATTTCTTGAGCTTTTTGAATGCCAACCCCTTGTTTGGCTTGTCTGTCTACCCATGAAATTACCTCTAACCTTCCCATAGCTAGCCTAATGGAAATACTGTGGGGCTTGCGCTACTGGTGAAGAAATATGTGTTGATTTATGTTCACTGTTTATTCAGAGCATGTTCGGTTGGAACTAGCTGTACTTAGTTACTAGTTGCAAACGTAAATCTTTTGGTACTTCAGAAAAACTGAGCTTCTGCCAGGCTTTAAAGGCAACATACAGTGTTATAGCTAGTATTAACCATTATTACAGTTTGCTTTTAATCAGTAATTACAACTACTTACTATTCTTTGGCCAAGCAAACTGAAGTGCTTTAGACTAATGCTATTTTTTTTTTATTCTGAAACCCCTTTATCCCCTTCTGTGAATACACCTATCTCGGGGTAGACTACTTAGATGATGCACTTGCCCCGTCCCCACGGTTCCCTTGGCGGAAGAAAAACGAATGTTACTAAGCAGCAGTAATTCTTGTGTGCCTGTGTTGGGTGTCCTGAGCAGACTGCATTCCTGAGCTGTCCTCAGGTTACTGTTCCAACTTCTTCCCCAGCGAGTAATGATAGGGGAAAGTAAGAAAGGGGCAGGGGCGTGGAGTAATAGCGCAAAATAGTAGGCAGTCTGTATTGCTGCTTTGAACAGTTGCTAACCTCATGTCATCCCAGTCTCAGCTTCCTTTACTATTATTGATTCCATATCTCCAGTATGCTGCAAATAATTTATCCTTTCATCAGTTCCTCTCAGTCTCACCATAATTCTGTCACGAGAGCTCCCTTCACTATCAAAATCTTTTCTAGTTCCCTTTAAGCAGTTTGAATTTTAAGGAGCACTGCTATCTTCTGCTTCCTTATCATGCACGCTATCCCAGTCCCTAAAACAGGCTTTTACTGCTAGAGACAGGAGGATGATTTGAATCGCGCTCTTTTTGAAGGGGAATCAAAAGTGTTTATTTTTACGTTCTTAGTCTTACTGGAATTTTGTTTATGTTAGCACGCAAAAATTATGTTTAAAATTAATTTATGCTTCATGAAACTTTTTTTCCTAGGGCTTGGAAAAGTTGGAAGAAGACAGACAGTTACCTGGAGCAGTTAAATCAGTAGTTGTTTTTAGTAACTGGAGGAGAATAGTTACAGTGGCTGAAATTTGTCATTTTAAAAATTGGTATGTTTCTTTGCAGAGCAGAACAGCAAAGAAACAAAGCTTTGTTGAAGATAGAAGAGCTGACAAGAGCTTTCAAAAAGTATAAAGAGAAAATAAGTGAAAAATTAGAAAAGGTAAGAGTCTTCTCTTCCCTTGTTTTTGCCATGCTAAAACTTGATTTTGCTTCTTCCAATAAGCTGGGCAGGAAACAGCAGTGGGTTCACCAGTGAGTCAGTTGTTTCTGCTAGTGGGTGGCAAAGAGAGATGGGACAGGGTAGGCAACTGTTTATGGTGATAACTTTAGTTATCCAGTTTTAAACTGTCTTCACACAGTCTAGACAGTCTGTATCCTTGAGGTATCCTGATACTGCCGCTGTTTCTTGTGTCTCTTGCTTGCCAGCTGGGAAATTTACATTTTAAAAGTATATGATCCTTTTAAAAGAACTCTTTTGACTCTGTCTGTATAACCTGATCAAGGAAACATGAGCTAGAGAGTGCTAAGATGAAAATGAAGTAATCTCCAAAAATTCCAGTGGTCAAAATTGTTAATGCTTCCTGCCTTGTGGGAGGAGAAAACACAGGCTTGAGAAAGTTAGCTCTTACAAAGAATTTTTATTTGATTAGACTTCTTTCCATGTGGAAGGAGACTGCCAACCACAAATATGCCCTAAAATATTAAACCAAAATAACATTACTTTTTTTTCCCAAATGACAGAAAAAGAGAAAACTATTTTGCCCTTCTCCTTTTCTTCACAACAGTGAGGTATCGAATTTCTACAGGCTTACCAGAAAGAAAAAAAGGAAACAACACAGTGTTTATAGTATTCTTTTAAAACAGCCTGTTGGCTATGGAAGCTTAGATTATTGTTGTACAGTAATGAAAAAAATTGCTTTTTAAGGTTAAAGCTGAAGAAGTAGTCTTGGGAAAACGTTTAATAAATTGTGAAAAAGAAAAAGAGAAATTGAATGAAAAGTGTGTCAGCTACAGAAAGGATCTAGACATCCTAGAAGAGCAATTAAGGTAACACAAAGGCTTTGAAAAATTTCGGTACAATTATTTGAGAAGAAATTGCATGTTACAACTGTCGCTATGAATGTGCTTCTCAGTTCATGTAGTTCAAACCAAGTCAGGATCAGCATCAGTGAACATTTAGGATATCAGTATCAGGAATACAACAGACAAACCATAATACTAAATGGGTAAAAAAATGTTAGCATATGCTTACAAACTTCTAAATTCTTTTTTGTAACTAATACTTAAAAGTTCTAATCCCACACGCTGCCACGTATTCACAGTAACAAGCAACACCCCACCAAGCCTTCTGGGAGCATAGGTTCCCTTGCTCGCACACTGTTCTGGCTTTGTGTATACCTGTCCTGCTGCCTGCAGTCTGCTAATGTACCTGCCAATGAGAAAGTACCCTATGAGTTCACTGCTAGCTGTGAGTCCTGGCTTGTCACACATGATATTGTCAGTCCCTATCTAGAATGAAGGATACTCTTGGCATCCGATGAGGAGGCTGCACTCAGGCCTTGAACAGAGGTTGTGATGCTGGCTGCAACTTCGGGAAGTGTCCAATCAGGTTTTGACTGAGACTCTGTTCCCACTCCAAGGTCACAGAATCACAGAAGGTGATTTCTTGAAAGAAGGTCCTTTCTCACTGTTAGAAATTTTTCTGTGTTTTTTTCAAGCTGAAGCCCCCTTTGTTTCAGAAGTCTTTTCGTAATTCCCTCATTACTTTAATGAGGGAAGACAACCATCAACTGGTTGTCTTTAGCATTATTAGGTTTGGACAAACACCTTCCCAGACAGTTTTGGGTATCGCATTCACACATGCTCTCCACACCCACATTCCTGTCTTAACAATTGTTCTTTAGGCCATTTTGGCAAGGATGGGCAGTGTGTTAGCACCTTTATACTAGCTTGAGTCTGTAGCTCTCTGCTGCTGGTGGGGTTCTTTCCTCTAGACTGCCCTCTTTGCTAACTTGTACTGGGTTTGACACTCATCCAGACCTTTGCTGAGCTAATTCAGTTTGCTAAATCAAGAGGTACTTTAAAAAGTTAATAATTTGTGGTGGGCTAAAAGTACAGTTGGCTCACTGTAATGTCAGATATGAGGGGAGAGAAGAAATAGGACCCCTCCCTCCCTTGTTAGTAGCAGAATGTTTGGCTAGCTCAGTCTTAGTATGTTATCTTAATCCATTGTAATTTTAGGTATAGTTACATAGTTATTTTATCCCATTCTTAAATTTCCTTGGCTTCACACAGTTAAAGCCACCTTGATCTGTTTCCTACCAGTGACTCTCCTAATAGTGCTTAAAGCTTCATTAAGTTGCTTAAGAATGAGTAGTTTATTCTCTGCTTTTGTTTGCTGATAGCCGTTTGCATCTTGGTCCTTAGGAACAGTGAAAACTTAGTGAAGTAGTGAAAACTTTTCTATCTAGAGCTAATCCTAGATTTTGCGAGGGGGGGAAACTAGTAAAACGGTATAGTTATGGTGTGTTCTTTTAGTACTTTTAATAATGAAAATCCTTATATTTCCCTATGTTGAGCTATACCTTTTAAATGGATATACTTTTTTTAGGCAATTAAAGGAAGAGAATCATAGCACAAAAGAAGAAATTAAGACTCTAAAGGCAAAGAATACTGAAATGCTATCAATGCTGACTCAGTCTGGTCAGAAGATCATTGAGCTTGAGAGTGAACTTAGTGAAAAAGAAATAGTACTTAAAGAGAAAAATGCTTTAGTAAGTGAAAACGCAGATCTGAGAGCACTTACTGCACAGCAACATAACCACTTGAAGTTATGCCATCAAGAAATTGAGGATTCAAGGGAAGAGCTCAACATACTAGAAACCATTATTTCCCAATTGTCTCTAAGTACTTCTGAAGAGGTACAGTAACTGATACGTCCTTACAAATTGTATTATGTATCTTAAACAATTCTAACTGACATTGCATGGAAATCTTGTGATGTTCTTGAGAAATAATATGAATAAAATATCTTTGATTTTCAAGATGCATGGATGAAATGTTTTCTTAATTTAAATACTTTTGTCTTCTCATTCAAGAACAAGGCATAGGTGCTTTGGAATTGATTAATCAGCAAGCATTTAAAATTACACTTTCCGTTCCTCTGCTCTATGTATTGATTCTTCAGATGTAGATATATTTTTCTAAAGCATGATGATGTCCTATGATACGATGCTGAGGTTCTCAGTAGAACAATATGACGTTTCCCCATATTGGCAGACACATTGTGTCACACAAGCCAGAGATGATGTGTCAACCTCAGCAACTGAGAAATTAAAGCAGGAGAGATATTTGTAGGAACTTTTTTTTGCTGGGAAAGAGAAGGCATACCTTCCCTGACTGCGAGTGAACTTTTGTTTTACCAGGAATGAACCCTGGCTTATGAGCCTGGAGCTTGTACTGGTGAAGTTTATCACTAAACTAAGTGTGATTGGAAGATTCATGTAAAAAAAAAAAAAAAAAACCAAAAAACAACAAAGTTGTAAACCCAGGGGTGTTACTGGAGGAGCTGTTTGGGAAGTTGGGAAGAGCTAGAGAGACACATGAGGTCAGGAGTACAGATTGCATCAGATATCTTTATTTTTGAAGTATAAATATGAGTAGCTGTAATGAAAACAAAATCGGAAGTATGCTTTCTGTGCAATTTTGGAATTGCCAAAGTGACCTCTGGTGAAGAGCATACCGTAATTTTGTATAAAAATGATGTTTTGGGCTGTTGCAACCATAGACATTTATTTGGAAGAGCATTAAAAATTGTTTTAGGGCCCTTTTTGGAAAATACACTTACATTTTCTGGAAAAATTCAAGATTATTCTAATTTATATGGAACTTTCAGAAGCCTTCTGTAACTTGAGGCAAAAATGCTATTAAATGCAGTCATTGAAATCTGAAAGGAAGCATGATGTGAGAAGTTTAAAATGTGAATTACTGATAATATCTCAATTTACTTCATTTTTCACAGCAAAAATGTCATGCTTCAGTACCTGTACAAAGATATCTAAAGGAATGGTCTCACTTTGAGGGCCTTAATGCCTCTAATGTCTACTAATGCTACACAAACCTACAGTGCTCTGCAAGCACTTACTTAAGAGAATAATTTAAAAGATCAAGTTATCTAACCTTTTAACATCCTGACATTTGTGTCTTAAAATTGATATGCTAGTATAACATGTGAATTAGTCATGCTGTGAAGTAATAGAAATTTGATTTTTGCATTAATCTTGGTTTTCCCTTAATTTTTAGTTTAAATGGCACCCCTTGAAACATCAGCTATCCAGTTCCTCAACAAAAGAAGCTCTCTCTGAGTCTTGTGAATCAAATAAACCTTTGATTGCAGACCTAAGGTATAACTTTCTGGTTACTGAATTATGGCAAGAATAGGCAGATAAGGTGGTATTACAACTGGCATGTAGAAAGAATGCTAAATAATTGTTTCCTCCTTTATAATAGCATTAAACTGGCAATGAAAGAAGCAGAAATTCAAAAGCCTCGTGCAAACTTAACTATCTGTAATGGAGCTGAGCATCTTTCTAATGATAATGAAGGACAAGAAAATAGCAGGTTCTGTGGCCTGGAAACAGAGCCTGTCAAATTGATCAGAAGTCAAGGAGGTAAGCTCACTGAAATAGCTGTGCAGTTCCATCTGATTAATCCACAGAAGAGGAGTGTTTTTGTGGGGTTTAAATTGTTTTTGTAGTGTTTTTAAAACATATCTCTGTGAGCTAACAAATATGGTTTGGTTGAACAGGGAGCATTTTGCCAGCTTGGAATTCCGGGAAGTGTCATGTTCTCCAGGCACAATATTCTTCTCCCTTTTGCTAGTGAAGTTACTTGTTCAGCAATATCCAAGCTATGAGTTCTGTTGAAATAGAACGATGTAATTTTTCTTCATGCAGATTATGCTAAGGTCTCCATATTCTTTTTGATTCTTTCCTTTGTATCCTGCTGTTGCGGAATTTCTGCAATCACTTCTGTGATTACTATGAGGACTGCTCCATGAAATTACTTCAGGGCACCTATATAATGATTCTGTCTTCAATTTTTTGGTTTGTTTGTGGGGGGTTTTGGTTTGTTAGGCTTTTTGTTTGTTTGTTTTCGTGAGCCACAGCTTTCAGTTACATTGGGGGGGGAAATAAACAGTCTTGTGTCTGAGTACTGTATGTGTTAGTTCAATATGCTGTCATTAAATTGTATTTTCCTCTCTTTGGTTTGCATGATTATTTGCTTGAATGCTGATTTGTATGTTCTTTTATAAATTAATCTTAAATTTATGTTTTCTACTTTGAGAAAGGAGAAAATGTCAACAGTTGAAACTTATCAGCAAGCAATTTGAAAAGGAGAGGCAAAGATTCCAGAAAGAGATAGAAGAGTTACACACTAAACTGACAAAAGCAGATGATGAGAATTCATCTTTGAAGACCAGCATGGCTCAGAGAGCCAGTCAGTTTCAAATCATACAGGAAGACCTATTGAAGAAGGCTTCAAAAACTAGTAGCTTAGAGAGAGAAGTAAGTCTTTGGCAGCACTGAAAAAATATGTCACTTGTTGTTTAGTTCAATAATCAAAGATAATTAAGACAATAGTTATAGAAAAACTGCAGTTGCCATATTGATTTTTAAATATGGTTTATTTAAGAAAAATTGGAAATAAACTTTTGAGCAAGCAGAAAAACTTCAAGATAGCAGCCTTAGTTTGTTAGTTGTCAGAAACATCATTTTAAAGCTGATGTAGTTAGTGGGCTTTACTACTACTGTTTTGATTTGTTATGTGGAAAATATGCACAGTTTTGTTGCTTTGGTATCGTTGAATTAATATGTAAGCTTAAGAAATAGATGTTGAAGGAACAGTTGTATTTTTCCTCATTAAATGTTAGTACAGTTGCCAGAGCTTAACATCATTACCAGAGAGCCACAAACGGAAGAAACTGAGCTTCAGCTAGCTCTTCTATGGTTGAGTAAGTTAAAAAGCTTATGTTTACATTCTGATGCTAATGTGTTTTTAGAATTTCAGCATAATGGGATTTGCCATATTTCCTAATAATGGCCATAAATGTTATAAATCTGTAATAGCTAATTCACTCATATGGTACTGATAATTATTATGAATTGGATAAATCTAAGATAAGTTGTCCTGAATTCTGCTCTGTAAATGATAATGTTTAATAGATCATACAAAAACAAACAAATAAATAATTAAAAATACTAGGAAATAATAGTAGCTAAACTGGAATCGATGGCAAGAAATTGTATAGAAATACTTGAATGAATCTGAAGCAGTTGTCTTCATGCTCTTTAGTTCTGTGTTTAATTTCAGATAACAAAGAAATCTTCTCAACTTTCTGCACTTGAGAAACAGCTGGAAGAAAAGACTATTGCTTATTCCATTGCTGCAGCAAGAAATACTGAGTTGGAACAGGAACTCATGGTAAAATATCCTCAGTGAGAAACTACATTTGTGTAAAATTACATAAATGGAGATTAAAGTTTAAGTTAAAACAGTGTTACTCCATGTATTCAAAATGAATAGACTTTCAGGTCTGCTAAACAATCTGTGCAGTTCTTATTCAGTTTTTAAAAACTGCACTAATCTTGCTTCAGATAAAATACCCCTTTTTTCCTGCTTTTGAACCTAGGAAGTTATTGATGGACATGTTACTTTTTCCTTGTGATGATATGTGCAATGAAAATCTGGTCCTATTGAAAGCAATTTGTAGCATTCCCTTTTGTTTCAGTGAGATCAGAATTTTACCCTCACTGTGAAAAATTTCTTTTAGTCTTTGTCAGAATTAAGGTTTCCCATCCTTTGAGCTCACTCTCTAAATCTCTTTTTAGTCTCACTTAGTAGATTTACCTTCCCCCCAATAGAATAAAACTACTCCTGAAATAGCATGTACATGATTGGTTTGGTGTATAGGATGAATAGGTTAGAATGTACAGCGCTGGCACCGTTCTCTATTTCTTTTTCTGAAGTTCTCAAGTAGTCTTCCATATGAAATTATTAGGGTAAGAGGTAACAGAGGTGGATTGCAAATGTTAACTGGGACATTGGACAAACACTTCTCTGTTTCTTTTTTGTTGTCGTTGTTCTTAAACTCTGTATTTTTAAGAAATACATGTAGACTTGTGAATAAAAAAGTCTTCTAAATGGTAATAAGTTAAAAAGGCGATTTCAACACTTGGAGCACTGTAAATTCTGGTCTGGATAGTTATACAAGCTTTTTTTGTTTTGGGAAGGGATCTAAGATTGCTAGAAAAGGAAAATATTACGTAGTCCCTTTCAAATGGAAACCTGTATTCTAAAGATTCCATTTATCCATGTGAAGATAGAATTTCTTTTTGTCTTTGTCAGAAGTTCCTTGCTCCAGTTGCTATAATCTGTGCCAGTAGTCCACCTTGGCAGACACCTTGTCTCTGTGTAGTGGCTGCATTTAGTGGCATTCTATACCTATATTATAGGTGTGATATCCTTTGAGATAAAATATGCTGTGTATAACTTCAGTATTTCCTGTGTTGTTCTCTTAGGAAATCTAGGAACTCTGTCATCAAGTAAAACACTACTTAAATAGCTTAATATTTTTATTAAGTCCTTTTTGTTGTTGCTCTTTCCCAGGACAAAACCAGATGCATTCATGAACTGGAAATAACTGTCAGTGACAAACATGAGCAAATAACTTCCACTTTTGAAAAGGCAAAGTTGGCTCACCTTGAGCAGCACAAAGAGATGGAGAAACAGATTGACCTAGTAAGGCCTTACTTGTGTGCTAGTATGTATGAATTATATACTTGGTAACTTTTTGCCTGCATTTCAATTTCATTGTCTTTTCAATAATTCTGAGGCAGATGTCCAATTAAAAAGTTGTACTATCTTCTCCTGACATTTCCTGATTTTAGTTCATTTTCCATCTAACACTACACTACACAATCTCATGATTTCCCTCTAAGATATTCATATCCTCTTTTCTGCTCCACTGAAGGGAAGTAGGGATTTAGGAAGATTACTGTTGTTCTTTGCTCCAAACACGTAGTGCGCACACACAAAAAAAGTGTAGCTCTTTTGCCTATTGGGATTAAAGAGTGACAGCTTCTAACAATATTCTCTCATTTCCTGAACCTCTGCCAGCCTGAGCCTTTTGAGCATCTGTTCTCAGGGAGAACTGTCGGTAGGATTTTTCAGTCTTTAAAGAATTCTGTTGCTTTATGTGATTAGAATATAACTGTGGCTATTTCTAGCTCTTAAAGAGGCTTCTTGTCTTTTACTAAAGAATGTATGCATGTGTTACTGTCTCAACTGATGACAGACCATTACACTCTGCCTGCACTCATTGTCTTTATTCTCCTGTTGCTTTAAAATATTAAGGGTTTGGGATTTCTTAATATTTTTAATACTGTGTAATACTGCTGATGGCAGCAATGTGTTTACTTCTCATTCTTAAAGTGGTGGGTGTATGAAACTGAATGACATATTTAGATGCACAAATTCTCTGAAAAAGCTTATTAAAATAATATTTATGGACAGCTTCAGACACAGCTAGAGAAGAAACATCAACAATTTATTGAACAAGAAAAAATAATATCTGTTTTGCAACAAGATGTTATACATAAACAGCATCACATTGAATCATTGGATGGGCTGCTGATAGAAAGCAGAGAGGTAAGGTTGGCTCTTGGCTTTCTTTAAATGCAAATCAAACAAGTGACTAACAATGATGAAAAGCATATCCATGAACAAATGGAAAAATTGGAGAAAATGAAGGATACTTATGTGTTTGCTTCTTAATTCTTATTGAAAAATTGACTGCATCTAGCATGTCCCCAGCTGCTACTACTACTATAAATTGTACAAACTTTATTGACCTTTTATTATTTTCTGTCTCAGCATTCTGTTTATGCCTCTGGTTTGCCCCTCAGGCTTCTCGCTCTAATCAAAGGAAAGAGATCTGGCTAAAGAACAATTGCATCTATTCTGTACTAGGTGGAAAACCAACACTGTTCTATTATGGCAATGTTTTATTCCTTTTAATAATTCCTGCTGCTGCAGAATATGAAGCGACATCTATCAGGAACCAAATACACTTCAAAGTCTGATGTACACAAATACAGTATACAAGCAATTGTGTTTTAAATACGCTGATGTATTTTTTTTTCCCAATTCTTAGTATGAGTTTTGATTAGTTAAATTACTGTTACTACATTTACGTTTTGTTCTCTTGAATAAAAATATGTGTACAAACAGGAAATGGAAAATCAAAATGTCAAGAAAGATCAAGGATTGAGGATGCTGAAAAGTCAGTTAACAGAAGAAACAATCAAAGTCAGTAAGCTCTTTGTAATTTTCAGTTAATAAAGTTTGCAGTAATGCTGTATTTCCTTTTATCCTCTATAGACAAACTATATTAAGCTGCTTCATACAAATTTGTCTCATGTAAATATTTCGGAAGTCATTAATCTGAAGCAGTTCCTCTTTTTTTTTTTTCCTGTTAAAAGAAGTGTGATGAAGCCTGCAGTAAGAGATTATGCAATACATAATTCCTTTATAAAATTGCTGTGGCTACAAATAGGGCAGATTTATGCTTGTTGTAAAATGTTGTCCAACAAAGATGATGTTATGTAGGTTTTTGCTGTAGATATGTCATATGTTTTAGACATATGTGATGCTATAATATTGGTCATGTTTCTAGCCATCTATACCTTTTCTTAGTGTTTGCCTGAGAAATGTTTTCCATGCAGCACTTGCAACAGTATTTTAAAAAGCCATTACCATGTGATTTACCACAGTCAGGTTTCAAACAGTATTAACTCTTTAGGATATCACTGGGAGAAGATACTGGGGACTTAGCTGGTAGCATGCTCTTTCTGAACTTGTGTTGGACCAGTTTTCTATCCAAGTGGCATTGTAATATTTGGGATGTTTTCCAGAGATTTAAAATCAGGACACCTATGATCACTTCACTTCTCTTCAAAAAGCTCTTGAATCGGGTGGGGAGAGAGGTATAAAATCCAATATGGTTTAGAAAATTGCTAGCATTGAAAGCAGTAGCCAATCTGCACCTAAACTCAGCACAATTCTCATTGATGAGAAAAGTCTTCTTAGCATTGAAACCAAACAGTTAAGAAAAGTTTAATTCCTATGGCTTAAGACCTCTGGGGGTTTATTCATTATAATTTTTATCTGTTCAAGGTTATAAGATACTTCTTAGAGATTACTCAAATCCAAATCAATAGTAAAAGGGCAAAATAGCTTAATAGTGCTGACATTGCTAAAAGCTTTTGCTTTCCCTGTTGGTAGAACTCAGGCACTTTCTCAGTGCAGAAAGGAAAAAAAAATGCTGTTTAGTAGCTTTCTGGCAGGAATTGTATTAAGATATGAATATTTTTTGAAAAAGACTTGTCACAACTCATATATGATAATTCCAAATTTATTTATACAAATCTATATGTAACACTTAATATGTAATAAAACATGGTGGATTAATGATTTGGTATTGGATATATGTTTGCTTTTAAATTCTAGCTATTGACAAATACTGGAGTATCTTGTCATAACTGACAGTCTCATACTGATAATTGATTTAATCACAGTCTAAAGTATTGTAATTTAATTTCACACATAATTTTAATTTCTGAATATTATTTCAGGTTTTAAGTTTATCATAATCTTCCATGCCTGGTTTAATACTCTTTAGATAAAAATGTAGCTTTTCAGACTACTTAAAAATTGTTAAAAACAAAAATGTTTTTTAACACTTTTTTAAGACTAGTTGATAAAAGCCATGACATGCAATTTTAAGTAATCTGTTACATTCAACTAGGTGAGACAACTTGAGTCAGCACTAGATGTATGTAAAGAAGAAGTTGCACTATATTTGAATCAATCACAAGAAAATAAGGAGATATTTGAAAATCAGCTCAGAAAAAAGTCTGAAGAGGTAACAGCTTGTTTTAACAATTCTATATTGCAAAGAACGCTTGTTATGAATGATTTAATCAAAAAGTTTGTGAAATAAGAGAAAATATTTGCAACAGGAACTGTGAACAGGCAGTAAGCTGGGAAAAGACTATTCATTTTGTGAGGGTAAAGGGGAAAATCATAACTAAGAAACACTGGATAAGCTTAGGGAAAGGACGTAGCAAGATAAATGAATTGTTGAGGGAAGTAACAAAATCAGAATTAAGTGAAAGAAGGCATTGAAGTGTTCAAAAAACATGCAGACATGGTACTTCAGGACGTGGTTTAGTGGGCATGGTGGTGTTGGGTTGATGGTTGGACTTGATGATCTTAAAGGTCTTTTCCAACCTTGACGATTCTGTGATTATCTTGGGAAAAATGGAGAGTGCTATTGCAACATAAACTTAGGTGCACATAATTAATTTGTGTTTCAAGTATCTTAATGGGGAAGAACTTTAACTTCAATCCCCTGAGTCTCATTATACTTTCCACTACTACATGAAAGTGAGAAAGAATTAAGTTTAAATATTATTAGCATGAACTTTTATTTGTGGGGATGACTAATGACATGAACTAATTATCACAGTAGGCTGTTCATGACAATACTGCCCTACCTGCTGAGAGATAGGGTTTAGTCAACCAGAGATTACTGGATCCTGTACAGGAGTAACTGGATGGAAGTCTGTGGTCTTTGTTATGCATAAGCCTGTGATATTTACTGCTGCTTTTTAAGCCCTAAAATCTGTTGTTCCGCTACTGCATATGAAGAGACTGGTGCTGTGTCGAACTAGAGTGTAGCAAGTGAGGCTTTGTAATTGTGACCAATGTTCTCTTTTGGCAGAGTCACTATTTCTACCTTGGGGAAAGCAGTTAGTGATTTTTTTTTTTGCCCTTCTATTTTTTTTTTCTCCACCCCTCTCCCCCCCTCCCATTCTTGGCATTCATCACTGTGAAATCAGACCATTCAACATGTGACAAATTAGGCACTCAGAATTCCTGTTTTTGATTGAAATGGCTATTGGAGGACTGAGAACAAAATCTCAAGGGGAAAACAAGGACTTTGTGAGAAATAATGGAAAGTGACAGAAAGAAAAGTAGTTTAGTAATTTAGAAATGAAAAAACTTTGTTATGTATATTTTTAAAATATTGACCAGTTTAGGTATATTTAGAAAGCAAGAAGTCAAAAACTGGGGCTGATAGGTTACTTCTTTCCCCACTTTATAAAGCACAACACATGTCATAATTCATCACTGAGTTATGTACTGTTGAAACTGTAATGCAACTAAATTCAGAGCCAGAAGTTTTATTGAATCATGTGTGATTCTGTGCTTATTAAGAATGAAAAGAATAGCTGATGCAAGTGCAAATAAAAATGTTTTATTGTAATGGAAAATAAATGTGTTTTCAGGTTTGTTATTTACAGAAAGAAATAAAACTAAAAGATCAGAATATTCAGGACACAAGTGAACAAAATATTCTTCTACAACAAACTTTGCATCATCAGCAGCAAATGTTACAGCAAGAAACTATTAGAAATGGGGAGCTGGAAGATAATCAAATTAAACTTGAAAAACAGGTATAGTATGGTGAGAAGTGTCTACATAAAGACAGATAATTAAATGCTTTTATGTATTTTTTGTAATACCTTTAAAATATGAATGTTTCTTTTATAGCTGAGTTGATTGTTATTATTTTAGCTATGTCTAAAATAAAGAGTTTAGTGGTTTGTTTTGTCTTAAACCATGTTCCATGGTATCAGAAACTCTAGGTAGTATTAGAGTGGCTAAGTACTTGGAAAATCAAACCCTAGACTGCAGTTAAGGAGAGGCGTATTGAAATTCGGAAGGTGGAATCTTGATATATTTACTAGAAACTATTTGTCTTTAAAATGTGACTGCAAAGTTCTAGTCTTAATTTATATGAAATTTTAGACTATAAAGAAATTGTTGTGTTTAAAACTCTCACTATGTGAGTTGCAAGACAAGGATGTATATTTCTTTGGTATGTAAATTAAAAGTACCAACACTTTTTAAATAGGTATCCAGTTTGGAACAAGAGCTTCAGAAGCAGAAAGCATATGCCGAAGATGAGTTGAGAAAGGTAGAGGAGAAACTTCACCTAGCTGCTCAGGAAGCAGACTTAAACAGACAGAAGGTGGATGAACTTAATGGCACGATCAGGTGAGTTTTGAGTAATTGAGAGGTATATTCTGCAGACAGACATGTCAATA
Source organism: Phaethon lepturus (assembly GCF_000687285.1). Lineage (NCBI taxonomy): Eukaryota > Metazoa > Chordata > Aves > Phaethontiformes > Phaethontidae > Phaethon > Phaethon lepturus. The sequence continues at coordinate 20,424 of NW_010554176.1, read as the reverse complement.
AGAAAGATTGCTGTCTGAAATGGTATTCAGCTATGTAGTTACACAGTTTGGTCTCCATATGAGCATAGACTGGACATCAGAAGGGAAGTTTCTAACTAGCAGAGGCATGAGTTTCTGGAACAGTCTTCCAATGGACTTAATGTGTGTCCTAGCAACCTATTTAGCCTTAAGATGGCACTTGACATATTTATGAACTGAATTGCGGTATCAAGTTGCTTGTAATTCTGGATAGTGGATTCTAGGAGAGCGTGGTAGTCTTAAAGAATATGGTTTTGGTTGCAAGAAAAGCCTACCTAACATAACTTTTTTTATTCCTCTTTTATTCACAAATGGTTGTCGTCTTAGAGCATGTAAGAACATATGTATGTTGCTTTTGTTATTACAAGGTTCGTTTTGTTCTGGTTGCTTCTATTTAGACAAATTAAATTGGAGATGGATGAGTGCAAGAATGAACTTACTGGTATGGAAGAAGTAGTAGTGCAATTAAAACGAGATGGTGAACACAAAACAATGCAGATAAATCAGTTGGATATTACTTTGGAAGAAGCACGATCAGAGCTCAATGAAAAGGCAAATGAGGGTAATTTGACTTTTTTGTTTCTCAGGCTTCCTTTCATCATGCTATTTCCCTCTCTGTATTAGATTAGACATTTTTCCTTTTTCCCCTGTTTTGTAATCAAGTACATGAGTCAATTATGATAATTTTTTTAATGTGTTGGTAGTTCTGTAGTTTAAAAAAAAAAAAAACAAAAACAAAAACCTGAACAAACACACACACCTCCAAACCTAAAAAACCCACAATTTTTTTTAACATACATTTGCAAATTCTCATTTTTGTGGGATGTACCTTTACCCCAGGTGAAACGAATAAGTAGTTTGCAGATAATGGTAATGCAGATTCTTAATGTGGTAATCGAACAAGATACATAGATTTAATAAAGGCATATGCTATTCACAAAAATTAGTCTCTTTAAAATAAACATAAAACTCTACAAGAAAGTCTATAGAAATAACAAACTTTCCAACCCTTCCTCCTCCATTTAATTTAACTTTACCATTCTTTTAAACTGGAAGCTTACTAGCAATTCTGCTTGCATTTTTCGTAGCACTACATATTCAGTTACTATGTTGTCTCTACTTTCTCCTTGGACAAATGTTTTTTCGATACATCCTCATATTTCAAGCCAGTTATAAATTATGAGCTGAATAAAACCAGCAAAGACTTAGGTGCCATGAAAAGGTGGTTGTATAACCTCAGAAGTCACTGTTTTTCTAGATTTTTCCTAAAAATAGTGATACTGAAACCTGATTATGACCACAAGTGCTATTAGGCAGCGGTGTTGCATAAAGACCCTGACTTACTGATGATTAAAAATTTTGTGTTCTATGTTGTGTATGTGTAAAATAGTGAATGATTTAGAAGATAAGCTGCTTCAAAGTGAGACTTGCCACAGGGAAGCCTTACAGAAAATAGTAGAACTAGAATCTGCATTACAGAATGCCCATGGAGAATTAAAAATCACTTTAACAAAGCTTCAGGAATTGCAAGATGCATTACAGAATGCACAGTCCTCTCTGGAGGAGAAGCATGTTGCTATCCTGGATCTAACAACTGAACTCAGGTAAGCTGGTATCTTTTTCCACCATGAAACTTAGTTGTTTTAGTTTTTCCCTAGGAATAGCAAGTAGTTTGGGTGATCTTTTTTTATCTTCTTAGCAACTCTATAATTTTTAGGTTGTTTGTGACTGTGATTGTTATAATTTTAAGGCTGTTTGTGACTGTAAGATAATACTTGATACGGTAGCCCCTTAGGTCACTTCTAATTTCTAAAAGTGGTGCTGAATCCTTTTTTGGGAATTCTGTTTTTAAATCTGCTAAAATTATTTTTTGATTCCCAGAGTTGAGAAATAATTGTAAGAGGAATTAATTTATTTTATAGTGAAATTGTCTAGTTTTCTTTATGACCATAAATTCATGATACTTTCTTCTGGGTGATTCTTTTTTAAGAACATGTTGTCCTGATAAGCAGTTAAATAGCTTAAATAATGAAGTTACTGGGAAATCTCCACCTGGAATATAGTTAACAGAATTACTCCATTTGTTTTTTTTTTCTTTGCAATCAATTAGTTTTGGAGTAATTTAGTTTTAAGTAAGTAATAGAGCTCATGATTTTTAAGCTGGGTGCTTGAAGCTGAGCAACTGAATGTGCATTAAGCAATTAAACATATGAGAATTTCAGGTATTGCAAGGGAGAAATTGAAGACAAAACCCAAGAACTCCTTGACATGGACCAGGCATTGAAAGAAAGGAATTGGGAGCTGAAACAAAGAGCAGCTCAGGTCAGATCCCTTGAAGTATGTTACTGACAACTATTCCTGAGAGGTAGTAGATAACTGCTAAAAACTCTACTAGGTTTAATTGCCTTCACCCATCATTCCGAACTGTACTGTTGATATAGCCACAATGTCAACCTCAAAACCAGCTGAAGCTGGTTACTGAAGCCTTATGGTATCAGGAAAATCAGGTTGTGCTCCTCTAAGAGACCACAGACTACTGTTTTGATAGAACAGAAGCCTTGTGCAAACCTGTCCCATAACTATTCCTTAGTGATAAAGTTAAAGGACAACTGTTGTCATCATGATGTTTGATAAAACGAAGGAAAGATTGGCACTGAAGTGTGCTTGGAGATGATAGATTTCTTTCTGTTTGCACTGGAGCATATTTGATTAGCTCTAAAGCAGTCTTTAAATAGGAAACAGTATCTCTGTTGTGAATAAATTTCTGTAGCTCACTTGAAATATTTTGGTCTTGCTTCAGGATTTGATACCCATCACAGAAAAACTATTCTCCTGTCATTTATAATTAGTCTTCTAATAGCTACTTCCTGCAGGAGTTACCAGCCTTTGTATCCAAGAATAGGTGAGGTGCAGCGAGAAGGAGGAGTGGGGATTTAAAATAAATAAATAAATAAATATGTTCAAGGAACTGACACTGTAAGGAGGCCAGACCTTCCAATATATTCTTGCCGCAGTACCTTGTGAGCTGCTTCAGGAGTTCATCAAAACTATAGGAATTTTGCTTTGGTAAAATTTGGCACTCTCTAACAAGATGGATTAATACACTAAGTTACTCATTATGTTCCATTTAAAATGAGAACTAGGTTTGTGTTCTGTGTATCTGAGGATGAAATATACTGAATCATGGACTTTTTCTCCAATTTTGCCCTCTTCTTTTTGTGTTTGGCCCGTTTTTTAAACAAGACACTTACAAAGTGACTACTACAAAGGATTAGCTTCATTCCTTTTGCTGTCATATTTTGTAATATTACTTCTTAAAATCTGCTTACTAGTTCAAAATAAAATATCTCCTTTTATTCCTTTTTTTACCTGTAGATTACACAGTTGGATATGACCGTTCGTGAACATAGGGGAGAAATGGAACAACAAATAATCCAATTAGAGTGCAATTTAGAGAAGTCAGAGTTAGAAATTAAGGAATGCAATAAACAGGTAATTCTTGCTTAAATTAAAAACCCAGTTTCCCTAACAAAGGGCAGCTAATTCTACAAGAAAGTCCGGTCCTAGGACACAATAGCTGGCAAGGATTAATCTAAAAGAATAAAACTGGTTTCGTATTGTAGGGAGAGGGAAGGGAGTATCTTAATGCACCAGCAAAAATATTTTGTTTGTCAATTAAAATGGGAACACCTCAGAAAGAAGGATGTTGAGGTACTTGAGCATGTCCAAAGGGCAGCGAAGCTGGTGAGGGGTCTGGAGCACAAGTCTTATGGGGAGCGGCTGAGGGAACTGGGCTTGCTCAGCCTGGAGAAGAGGAGGCTGAGGGGAGACCTTATCGCTCTCTACAACTACCTGAAAGGGGGTTGTGGCGATGAGGGTGTTGGTCTCTTCTCCCAGTAACTAGTGATAGGACAAGAGGAAATGGCCTCAAGTTGCACCAGGGGAGGTTTAGATTGGATATTAGGAAAAATTTCTTCACCGAGAGGGTGGTCAGGCATTGGAACAGGCTGCCCAGGGAGGTGGTGGAGTCACCGTCTCTGGAAGTGTTCAAAAAACATGTGGATGTGGCGCTTCAGGACATGGTTTAGGGGGCATGGTGGTGTTGGGTTAACGGTTGGACTTGATGATCTTGAAGGTCCTTTCCAACCTTAATGATTCTGTGATTCTGAGAAATTTTGCAGGGAAATACCAGTATAAAATGAAAACGTATTTCTTTTTTACTTGATAGATATAGCTCCTAAACTGCTCTTTTAATAAAGAAAAGTGTTGACAAAATATAAGATAAAAAATTGACAAAGGAATACAAAATCAGAGGTAATGCTGATGGTATTTGTGAGTTTTGTTTGGGGTGTTTTAGTTTTGTTTTTAAATCGTCCTGATTTCAGTAAAATACTTGTTCTGATTTAATTGCATTTTCTGTTCAGATTGAGAGCTTAGAGAAGAAACTCCAGCATTCTAAAGATGAGCTTCGTGAAAAAGAGTTTGAGTTGCTTCAGAGAGATCAAGAGATAAATCAGCTGAAGAAAAAGATTGAAAAACAGAGTCTACAAGCTCCTGCAAAGGTAAAATGTTCCTTGGATACACAACAAATTATCAGTTTTTAATGCCATTGCTGTAACTGCGTAGAAGGAATGATACAATGTCTCTTTAGAATAAGTGTCAGTACTTTCCCCCAAGTAATTCTAGTGTATATCCTGGTGTTTGCTGGATCTTAATGACCTAAAGTTAAACCAGTTTAATGATCTAAAAATTACTAATTTATTGGCACATTTTTAACTGTCTGCTTTGTGGAGAAACTTGAATATTGATACTCTTTAGTAACCTGATGTTCTGGCTATGGACAGGGTCTTGAAATGAAATGAAACAATACGCTGTATGATGAGAGCTTCTTACGACTTAGGTATCTATCTTGTGAAAATAATTGCATCAAAAGAGCACTGAAACCTAGCATGCTTATAGGAACAAGAAGAGAGAATTTTTTGGCATAGTGAATGGGAGCATTACAGATAGAATAGAGAAGACAGCTAATTTTACTTTATGAATGATACAAATCTTTGGTTTGGGGCTGTTGTGCTTTAACCCAGCAGGTAGCCAAAACAACCACACAGCCATTCACTCACCTTCCCCCCACACCTGCCTCCCCAGCAGGACTGGGGAGAGAATCAGAAAAGAAAAAATGTGGAACTCATGGGTTGAGATAAAGACAGTTTAATAGGACAAGGGAAAAAAAAAAGAATAATAATAATGATAAAAGAATATACAAGGCAAGTGATGCACAGCACAATTGCTCAACACCTGCTGCCCGATGCCCAGTTAGTTCCTGAGCTGCAGCCCCGCCCCGGCCAACTCCCCCAGTTCATAAACTGAGCATGATGTTTATGGTATGGATTATCCCTTTGGCTAGTTTGGGTCAGCTGTCCTGGCTGTGTCCCCTCCCAGCTTCCTGTGCACCCCTCCTGCCTTCTTTCTGGCAGGCCAGAGCATGAGAGGCTGAAAAGTCCCTGTCAGCTTAGCAACAGCTGAAAACATCAGTGTGTTATCAACATTTTTTCATCTCAAATCCAAAACACAGCACTGTATCAGCTATCAGGAAGAAAATTAACTGTATCCTCGCTGAAACCAGGACAGGGGCATGAATTGATCACTACAAGTACAAATGCAATCTGAGGCAAACAGGCTTTCTGCAGAAATAAGTTCATTACAAGATGCTTGCCAGTTAGATGTAAACACCAAAACTGAAATGGCTCCTGCCATTTTGGTTATGCTGCATTTGTGTGTTATTTCTTTCCTTAGGATAAGATGCTGGAGAGGTCTTCTTTCTGCGTAGTCACAAAAGGCATTTGATCTGTCTTCTAGATCATGGGGGCTTGGCTGTGTCACAGCTGAATATGAAGGTTCTTTCACTGCAAATTAAAGCGATGTCAGCTCTTCCATCTTGATTTCTCTCAAAGGTTATTTATGATAGTCGAGAACAGGACAGTGCCTGCTGCTACATTTCACACATATCATTAACATATGTCCAGCTTTTCCGAAGACTTTGCAGATGATTCTGAAGGAAAGGCTTTCCTAGCTAGCCTCTGTACAGCTGCTGACTAGACCCTTCCTTTCCAGACAAATAGCTTTGTTGTTATTTTTGCTAAGGAATACCATGTAGGGAGAGGCCCTAGAATGACATAAGAGAGATTTTGAAGAGAGACCTACTCCAGACATGTTCCTTTAGAGACTTGGGATGAAGGAAATGGAATTTCAAGTTAATTTTCATTGTAGTTAAGTAGATAGAACACTGAATTTTGGAAGCATTCTGCATAAAATATGAAATATATTGCAGAGGGGTTCTGGCTCTACTTAGAATATATATGATATAGTTGCTTCTTTGTTTAAAAATTATGTATATTAACTTGATGTAAGAAAAGACTTTTTCCATAGTGACACATTGCAGACTGACTGACCAATCTTCCACAGAAACCACCTGTCCTAATTCTAAAAACTCAGTTACGTAATCTATCTGGGGAAAAGGGGTGAGGTGACGGGGTGCGTGTATTTGTGTGCGCACATGTTTTGCCCAGGGGTATAGTCTGTCTCATTCTTCTTCCCCTTAATACACTACCTTTCTTACTTACTACAGGAAATATATTAGTTCAGGGAAGGAACTGTTAGCTAGCATTGACTTCTGTCCTGGTCCACTCTGCCCTTTTGGGACTCATGAAATAACCAGGTTAATTTTTCAGTTGAATTGTTCTTTGTTCTTACTCTGCTTTAATCTGCAGTGAAGATCTTGTAACAATACAGCATTCTGCTACCCCTAGAAGTTGCAAGTATTCCAAGTAAAGGAATTGGAAATAACTTACTGAACATTCAGAATGTCTTTTTCATCTTTCTGGGAAATTGAAGTAATTTCCTTTATTTATTAAGTAATTTCCTTTATTTAAAAAAACAAACAAAAACAACACAGAGACAAACAAAAAACCCATCACAAAAAACCCCCGAACCCCCAAACAAAAAAACCCAAACAACCCCCTAAAAAGGCAAAAACCAGATTTGGCTTACAGCAAATTAATAGCTTGTGGAAACAGTTCCTTATTGAAATGAGAAATAAAATTGCATTGAAAATGGTAAGTGAAGTAAGAAAAAAATAGTGCTTACAAAGATTGATTTAAAAAAAAAGTAATTTATACAATGTTTTTGTGAAAGTATACATAGTACAAAATAACGAAGTTATTGTAATAAGCTTTCATTCATTAGCTGTAAGCTTATTATGTGCTGCTTATAGATGTCTGTGTACTCTATTTATAGTATTCCTCATAAAGAATACGCATGTAGCTAAACATGAATAGATACAACAAAATCATTTTATATTTATGATTAACAGGAGCCATAGTATAGTGTGATGTTATGAAATATTAGTGGCTGATATGGCCTCTGTTGTGCCACAATACTGTCTAGCATAAACATAGGTGCTGTGGATCATATACTAGAGAAACTGTTTTGTTGGTCACCTAATATTCGTGTTTAGTTTTTTCTATAAATGAGCTGTCAAATAGTTAGGTCCAGCACGTAAACCTGTTTTTTTTTAAAGGGAGGGGAAAAAAGCTAAACTTCTAGAAATTAACAAAAAAAACCCCCAAACCAAAACCCAAACATACTGTGTTTGGCTGCATTCATTTCTGCATACTGCAGAAAATCCAGAATACTTACATTGATGTTGATAAGATTTTCATCACTTTGCATTGGTAGAAAACACAGGCATTTTTTCCTCTTGATACTTGATACCTTGATACTGTTGATAAGGTTTTTACAAACGCTTCCTGAATTGTTAGAAACTTAAGTTGTTAGTAACTTAAACACAATAATGCAATTCAACATGAAACCGTAAGCCTTATACAGAGGAGTTATTTCAAAAGACAGTGCTCCTTTAAACTGTACAAAATTTTTACAGGGAACTGTATATGAAGACGACCTCTCAAAATATTCTGCATAATATTTTCCTACTTATCTGCTAGAATTTAATATATGTTGAAAAATTTGTAAATTATGCTCATTTTGAAAGCAAATGCACTTCAATTACAAGAACAGTGAACAAAAATGCATTAATAACTTCTTTCTAGGGGGCAGAGAAAGAAGCCATGGGCTTGAGACGTGCAGTTAGTTTTCTTGAATTTGTAAAATAAATCTTAATAATGGAAAGTAACTTCTTTGGTACAAATGGATTTATATATGGTAAATTGAGTGCAGAAGTTTAAATGAAGGTTCTGATCGCAGATATTTTGTTTCAGGGGCAAGAATTCTGAATGAAGGAATGTTGCCCATTGGACAAGCAGCAACCCAGGAATGCTGTTGCTGGCAACATAATCATGCATTCAAAGAGGAAATTTTAACGTTGTATTTGTAAATAATGAATGTGGTTATTTGTGCTGATGCAAATGACAACCTTTTTATTTTTCCAATTGTTTTTGAGATTATTGCCTCAATATAGTAACAACATAATTTATTTTTGATAAGAAATTTTATCTTTTAAGTATCTTGAGTTGCAGGAATTAATTTCAGCTGTCACTTTTTTACAGGGATTTTAAACTGTGTACTTGCATTTCACCTCTTAACTTCAAATTAAGAGCAAAATGGTATTACCTTATTAACAATTTTTGTTTGGGAATATTTTATCTTTTGTTGCAGACAAAATACCTTATTAAAATTGACCTGTTCGTAAGACGTTTTAGGACACTGATTTGATCATAGACACTGGCGAAACCTGCTTGCTTTACTCCAAGCAGTATCTTTGAGATGCAAAGGGGTGTGGGACAGGGCCACAAAGCTTGAACTCTTTTTTTTTTTTTCCCAAACAAAAATCCATACAAAAATTACTGTTGATTAAAATGGCATCATAACTATGCATTCTAAAACGTATTGATTTCCAGTTTTCCAAAAGTCCTACACAATTTAGCTAGTAAAAATGGCTAGTGGCCCCTGTTTCTAACACTTTTATATTTACATAACCATATTTGTAGTTTCTGATGCTTACTAGAGGCCTAAATCTGAGACTGGTTAATGCAAACATGATTTATGTGCATTAAGACATGTGATTCATACTTCAGAAAATCAAGTCAATAAAGTTATTTGACATAAAGCAGAGGAACAGAATTGAATGTATTGCAATTTAAAGATTAGGCCTAAGCTAGACATTTTGTGTATTAAAAGTGTATCTCTGCCAAAAAACCTATCTATATTTCAGCAACTCTGCAGGTGGAAGTGTGCTAAACTCCTTAGGTAGGTTTTTCACTATTTTTGCAAACATGTTCCACAAATGCAACCATTCTACTTTAAGTGGTTATACAAAACCAGGCACACGTTTTGCTACTGTGACAAGGTCAAGATACACTCACCTAAAGTACTTCTGCAGTTTCAGATTATTTATTTTGCTATTCTGAAAATTATGTTGTAGCAAAAAAATCCCTGTTTACTTATAGAAATAAAGATATGTGTTTTAAATAAAGCTATTTTTTTTCCTTCATAATAGTAAATGAAAAACATTAGAATTAGGTTGACCAGAGTAATAATGGAAAAATATTAAACTGCTTTAATTTTTTTCCTCTCTTTAGGCAGATCAGTTTGACTTCATGCTAGAAATCTGTGCATCAAATTTCAGAGGGATTTTTTTTTTTAAAGCAAAGGAACGTGTAAGCCCTTCAAACCAGGATTTCAAGTGGAAAATATAACCAACCTGAAATTACAGTTATATCGCAACAGTAATGGAATTCCACGAACGTAATGTTGCATAAAGCCTCGCTTGCTTCTCCTACATGCACTAAATAAAAATGTGCATGAGCAGCAAAAGCAATTTGCCTAATATCTGAATCAGCTAAATAGCATTTGCACTAAAATTGTGTATCTGGATACTAACTTCTCCGGTAAAACCATGGGTCAAACTTGATAAATACGTAGAATCATAATTCAATTTTCTCATTAAGTTTAGATACTGTATTGCTATTTTGTTGCTTGCCTGAGAAGTTTATGATTTTACTTGTTTTCCTGTTCAGGTGAAATTTATTTGTTTTGGAAAGGAAGGACTTTTTTTTCCCCTAACATCTTAATTTCAGTTAAATGTTTCTGTGGAGTCCTACTTTTCTTGAGTTACTAACCAATTTACATCTATGCAAATCCTGGAACACTATGTTCATTCTTCTGAACTGCATTGCATTAACATGGGGTTACTGAATCTTGGAAAACATTTTTCTGTGTACAATGGCATTGCAATTAGCTGAATGCTGTTCAGAAGGCTAATTGCTTATTAAGGTGATTCTTTTCCTGTGACTCAGGATGGGTTATGTCACAAAAGACTGATTTTCTTTCTGAATGTAGTATGCCTACAGTTACTGTATGTTAAACATGAACTGCACCAAATTGCTAGTCCAAATGTCCCTCTGTTTAATTCAGGGTTTATATAGAAAGTTGGTGGAATATTTTCTCCAAAACAAAAACGGAGTCAGACATCATGCTAGTGCTGATTTTTTTTTATTTTTTTTTTCTCCAACTTGTCAACTGGAGAATAGAAACTGTTCAAAAAGATTTCAGTGTTAGCAAGGATGTAGTGAAGCTGGTCTGTTCAACATCTTCCTGGCTGTTCTGTACTGTTGGTGTACTTGCTTACTTTATTCTTGGTTGGGAACAGTGCCAAAAAGAAATGTGAGGAATCTGTCTAAACAACTTGTCTCTTTCCAAATCCACATCCCATTTTTCAATTTACTTTTCCTGTAAAGCCTATTAGGACTCTTATAATAGTAAGGCACAAGGGAAGAAATCCATTTGTCATTCTGTTGCGAAAGAATATGGAGGTTACTATAAGTGTAGGAAATCTGAAACACCCGTAGTAGAGGGATCCCATTTTGGGTGCAGTTTACTTTCCATAAATGTGAGTGGAGGACTTGACCTACAGACTGACTGTAATTGTGGCAAGGCTTTTCCTGACAGTAGTATGCAAACTGGTCATTTCACTATTAAAAAAATCGATGTAGTTTACAAATGTCTCACTTGAAAGATTAATCAAATTTTGTATTAAATATAGTCCATGTTGATAATGCAGATGATAAGCTCATGCAGGGGCATCTGCTTCTGTTTTGTCTAGTTGGAGATTATCCCTTAATCATGCAGGGTCCAGGTATGCATTTTTAGATTTGTTGACTCAGGAAAGCTGGAGATAGCATTAAAGGCCAATGACATTACACCGTAGCTACATTTAGGTTGTAGCTCCTCTGAACAAGAACTCTTGCTTGATCCACACAGTGGAAAGAATGGCAAGAAGAAATGTCCTCATTACAGGTTGCTCCTCAGGAATTGGACTGGCCTTAGCTGTCAAAATGGCAAAAGATGAACAGAAAAGATTTAAAGGTAACTCTTCAAGGCAGTACTACTTTTTTTCCTTTGTGATTTAACAGGTGATTGTATTCAGTTTGGTGACTTTGTTAGTTTCCCTCCTCTTACTGTCATGTAATACAATACAGTGGAAAATATACTGCTTTCTGTGAGCAGATGATATTTCTGTACCTGTATTGAAGCTGAACAGCTACTTGAACTGAATATTTACCAAAAAAAAAGTAGTATAAAAACAAATAGCTGAAAATGTCTGCAGTATGCTACCTTGGATATGCATTCACAGGTGTAGTTGGCTTTGCTTCTGGCTATTACAGTCTTTGTTGAATGAAATGTACATGCCCATTTGAGAACCAAAGAAATTGATTTAGAAAAACAGTTCTTAAATTCACGTTTTTTTCCTTAAAGCATGTTTCATCATTCCAGCCCTGTGTAGGCATAAGAGGGTGAACAAAGGGCCTGGGATTTGTCTTTCTGCTACAAAATGGGATATTTGCTATGATTGAAAATGGATGGCAAGGCCAATACAGCAATCTGTGCTAATTCAGTTTCTTACGCGTACTCTCATAGTATTTTACTAACTGACTGTGCAGATTCATCATTTCCTGGGTAATAGGGCCACAATAATGATAAAACTAATTTCTATTTTTAGAAGTAGCTTGCAAAATTAGACGTTTTTGCAACCTAAGGAAGCATTTGTCTTCCACTTTTTAATAAAATTCTGGTCGTTCTGCTGAAAAAAGAGATATCTGGAATCCAAAATTAGGTTTTAGGTACCTAAAAATGACCCAGCGGCATAACTTGATACCCATTATTTAAAGTTTTGCTGAAAATATTATCTTCATATGCTGTATGTTCTTCAAGTGCATAGCAGTTGAATTCTCCTTTTGAATTTCTTGATTTCAGAACCAGGCTCTTGGAAATCAGTGGCAATGTATGTTGAAAATAGAGTCTTTCTACTTTAAGTTTTTATCTGGGTTCTATTACAGATATTTAAGATATGGATGTAAAAGCAATATTCTTTAATATTTCTCACTAAGCCTGACACAGAAAAAGTTTTATTTCTGGTAACTGTTGATTCTGGTGTGTTGCAGTGTATGCCACAATGCGGAATCTGGCCAAGAAAGAGCCACTCGCAGAAGCTGCAGGTCCCAGGCTGGGCAAAACCCTTGAAATTAAACAACTGGATGTCTGTGATGAACAGTCTATTAAAACTTGTGTGAATAGTATCCCTGACAGAAGGATTGATATCCTAGGCAAGTACATGTATGCTATGAACAGATATCAGTTTTCTATTTAGTATATTTTTTTTTAAATTATCAAAGTAATTATATAGTGTATTCTGTTCAAGATTCTTAAGGCTTCAGGCAGACATGAGTGTATTAAATCTCACTATGCTTCTATGAAGTAGGAAAGCTTGTTTTCCCTGTTTACAAAGGAGAAACTTGATCACAGAGAAGTTTCTTGGATAAGATGATACAGTTTTTAATAAATGTGAGAAGAGAACTTTTGCCTACATTGGCATCTTCATGTACAACACTTTCTGCCCTGTCGATGAAGCATAGCCCTATTTAGATGAAGGCAACAGCTCTCTGTACTAAGAAAGCAACAGCATTTGGGAATTAGCAAGTAGAAGAAGAAATGCAAAGAAAGTAAGGGTACTTTCATTTTGTATTGAGAATTGTAATTGTACTTTACAAATCATTCAACAAGAAGTGTTTTCATACTATTTTTCTAAAAATAAACATTAATATATTAGGAAGATGCAAATTGCTTATACCATCAACTATTAAATCTTTTCCCATAGAAAATTATGGACCTGCCTTTATTTTGATTAATTATTAAAGCACTGCTTAACATGCTGCTTCTGCAAACTGTATAATACTCTAATTTGACGTACTAGTTGTAGTGCAGAATGCCAGTTCTATCAATCATTCCCCACTTACAAATATCCAGGAGACACATAAAAATCCATGGAAGTGTGTGTTTTGTTTCTGGTGGGGTTTTTCTTGAAGATGGGAATGTTAAAAAATAAAACAAAAAGCAGACCAAAATATGGCCTGGTCTATCACATTTTAGAATAAATGGAAGACTGCTGTTCATTCCTATGGGTATTAAGTATAGCCTCTCATTCTTAATACTGAATTATAAACAAAGATACATCATTCTTGGCTCATTTTCCTGTAATCCTTTTATAATTTAAAGAAAAGGGACTAATCAGAAATAAATTAGTTAAAATGCAAAGTATCAGATAATTTAAATTGGATTAAAAGCATAATTAAAAATAAAAAACTATGGAAATTTCAAGTGTCTTTGCAAAGCTTTAGTGACAGAATAACATCTTTTAATCCTTTCTTTAGGGATTATTTAAGGATCATTTAATCCTTAATCCTCATTTTACTTTCAAATGCTTTCCAGTAAGGATTACAAATTAATGTTTATGGAGGTTATTGCTCACTGTTGTCTTCCATTTTGTGCAGTTAGCAATGCTGGAATGGGGCTCATTGGACCTATTGAATGTCAGACCATAGATGAAATGAAAACTGTGATGGATACCAACTTCTTTGGACTGGTTCGACTCCTGAAGGAGATTTTGCCTGACATGAAGAGGAGAAAGAGCGGCCATATAGTTATAATAAGCAGTGTTATGGGAATACAAGGCAAACTTGTTTTGTTTTTGTTTGTTTGAACTAAGAGTTCAGTATTTAAAATCTAAAGCTTAACTCTTTTTATCAGGGAAAAAAAAAGAAGTAGGAGCTAGGATATATAACTGTTGTGCTTTGTAATGCTGAAGTTCCAACTATAAAAAGCACAGCACTTAGACCTGATGTTTCTTATGCATCTAGGTAGTATGTTACTATACAACTACTCACAAGACATTTTAACAACAACACCTGGAGAGTGAATTTATTTTTTTAGACTTCTAACACAAAATATTTTTTTTTTTTTTTTAGATTTTATTATTTTATTTTTATTATCTGGAAAACAGGGCTTTGTAGCATTACTTTTCTCTTTCCTACTGGAAAAGATAATGGGGATGGGAAAACATGCTTACTACACTCTGCACAATAATAATGGAATAAAATCCAATCATGTCCTGGACAACTGTACCCCTTTTTGAAAAGTTTCTCCTTTGATAGAACTCCAGAGAGTCTAATTTTAGCGACAGATAATGATGCTCCTACTGTTACGTTCCATACGGTCTAGCTGTATTTGTTTCAATTATTACAACAGTGGCATTGATCTTCCCTGGATTATTCTGGTGACCGAGGGTCCTAAGTCAAAATGCAAGAGTTACTTAATTCAATACTTGCCATCCATTACTAAATGGATTCATGTAGTGCTTTTTCTAAACGCTCAGATGCAAGCTGGATCTCTTGTATAATCGTATCTCCTGCATTGCACTCAGCTTCTGTGTTCATCTATAGGGTATTAATGTCTTGCTGATAAATAATGCAGATGGTATTGTATGTGCAGACACTTTCATGTCTTAGACTATAACATATTCAATATCATCCAAAGATATCAAAGCATCAGCTAGGAGGAGGAAAAGTGTTAGTCAAGCATCCTTTCCTAGAATGAGCAATTTTGAGAACATATGCAAAAAATCAGTATTTAGATTCAGTTTACACAAGGATTTTTCTAATGTTTTCCCAGCAAGACTGTAGAAATTTTGTGAAAATACAAGAGTTTTTAAAGCTAAACTGTTAGTATGCTGAATAAAATCACATTCTCAGGATGTTTTGTTTGTATCATCAGGTATCTTATTTAATGATGTTTATGCTGCATCGAAGTTTGCTGTGGAAGGATTCTGCGAAAGTTTAGCTATACAAGCACTCAAGTTCAAACTGCAGTAAGTCTTTATCTGCTGGTGTAAACTGTGTTTTAGATAGTTTAAAATATATTCAGAGCTAGCAAACAAATTTTTAAAGCTTGCTGCTATCTAAGAGAAACAGATTGAGGAATCCACGGAAATTGTACATCACAAAAGTCCACATTCTTCACAACTACATAAGCAAATAAAAAGGTGTAGGTGCTAAAATAAACATGTTCTCTTAAAGGCTGTTTAGCTTTGGATAAAATACAGTTTATGTCAAGATTCTTGCATACAATATCATAGGAATAAAATTATAATATCAACCTGTGATATTTTTCTTTAGAAAGGATAACAGACTCCTTAGGCAATTCACAGATAAAAAAGTTCAAGAGTTCATCATAGAGAGAGCGAGCGAGTGGAAATCCATCAGAATGGAACACAGGGTGAGACATCTACAATGATAGGAGGTGGGAGGAAAGTGAGAAGAATGTGGTGTACTATCTCTTAACGTTTAAGACAGTATTTAAGAGAATGGTCCTGTTCATCATCTGTGGGACTTCGGGGTTTGATTTGTTACATGTATATTCACATTTGTGTAATTCTGCTACTATTTTGTAGTAGCTTCATACTATTGTTGGCCTTCATACTATTGTATGAAGGCCAACAATTGTTAAATATCCGTTGCATCTCTGTGTGCCTAAGCATTTAGCCCTTGTGCTATGGGAAAAGACAGCTGCTGTCATGGGATTTCAGAGATGAGGCAGCATCCAAACTGTGATTTTTGCATACCACTCTGAAAAGTTTGGAGGGGTTTAAAATAAATATATTGTAAATGATACACAGGATATACCAGAATTCATAATAAGATTTCAAGAGTATAAGAAACAGCACGGGAAAAAAGAAAGCAGAATGGGAAGAGTCCAAGGTCCAGTGTGAACAGTGATGCAAGAGAAAAGGCTTTAATTCCAGCAGGAGCTGGAATTCTGCTACCAAGGTCAATAGCTTGATTTAGTTCTAAAGAAGAGCCTGCCCAGAACTCAAGACTAGGAAGAGGTCCTGTCCCAAAGAGTTTTTGGATAAACATTGTGTCTGGGAGTAATTGCTGCCTGAGAAAAGAACTAGTAAAGAACTGACCAGTAACTGTATTTCAGTGATTTGCTCAAATATGCTACTGAGCAAACCAAAATTTTCCAGATTTGGCAGCAGCCAAAATCTCTCCACCCACAGCAAAATTCTCTGTATCATATTTTGTTACAATATTGTGGAAGGATCTTAAATTATGTAACACTGACAGCTTGACAAGGAAAATCCATATTTGGGCAATTCCCCCTCTCAGCTACTTCTAATATCACAGGAAAGCTCTAACAAATCAATCTCTGTAGGATTTTATCCAGAAGGAAATTAATTGTGTTATCATCCTTTAATTATTTTTCTTATTTTTCTTAATATTTGCTAAGTTCTTGTGGATAAATCATCCTTAGATTCCACAGCTGTGAGACAGCAGGTAACAGCAGCACTCACTTCTGCCATGAATTAAGTTACAGCACTTCCCTGAAACTTAAGCTTTGCAGATTTCTACTACTACATGTGGATGGGTAGAAGGATGAGAGCAATAATGTGGTACAGATTGCCTTTACAGAATGTTCTGTTTAATATCGTATGCGAACATGTGCTCATGGCGGACTCCTCAATATTCTTTTTTGAGAAGGAGAGAGAGATGTATTTCCCACAGAGGATAGCTGATAGCCAGTATATCTTTGCTTTCTGAACAGGTTAAGTCTGATTGAACCAGGCCCAGTGGTTACAGAGTTTGAAAGAAAAGTGTTTGAAGATGGAATGAAAATGGATCTTTCAGCTGCTGATGAGGAAACAGCTGAAATGTTTGCTAATGTTTACCTTAAAAATTACAAACAAATTTTCCAGAGTCTGGGACAAAGTGCTGAAGATGTTGCAGAGGTAACTCATCAACAATTCTTCTTCTTCTTTTTTCTTTAATTTTTTTTTTGTAATTTACATATGCACTGATTGGTTGGTGGGGGTTTTTTGGTAGAAGCATTAGATTTAATTAAATGTAATTTACACACTTTGAAATTATTTTTTAAAACTCAAGAGAATCTCAAGAGTTTTAAACAAAACCCCTTAGAATATTAAAAGAATGTTTATTTTGAAGTATTGAAGACAACCATGAATAGTAATTAATGCTACTGAGGTATTAGATGCACTTACACATCATCTGATGAAGCTGGAACATTCTGCGCTGTTACCATACATCTACACAGGGTTCTCACCATTGTTTAAAGCCACTTTCATCTCCACCTCACTAGTAATCCCTCCGCTAATGTGAAGTTCACTCAGCTACCCCAGACCACCAAGGCACAATAGAAAATACATGGATGTAGTTTCTGCTGCTTGGGGCTTCCTGCAGGAAGACAAGTTTAGGCAAGCTGTGGAAGGGGACAATGATTTCAGGTACTTACTGCTAAGCTGCTAAGATGCTGACACTACTTCAGGGTCAACTGAAGGTTCACAGGTCTTGTGCAAAGTGCACTGTTCCAATCCTTTCCCAGTGAACTGTAAAAGAAAGGATCTACCTATTGTGGGCATATAGGCATAATTTTGGAGGACTATTCAGGAGACTTAGGTGTAGGGTGCTATCACCGTGGTACAGAAATAGGTCTAAGAATAAATAAGGAGTACTTCTTATTAAAAATAAGAAAAGGCCTTAAAAATATTATAAGAAAAATTTCTAATGAAATTCTAATAAAACTACATACAGGGTTTTACATAATTCTAGCACTTTATTCTTCCACTTTTCTTCTGCTTAACTGAAAACTAGATTTTTACTTTATTATTTTGGTAAAGGTTTTTTAACAATTCTATTTCTCATTTTTGACAGCATACAGTAAAGATAATTCTTGCAGAAAATCCACCTTTTCGCCATCAGACCAACACTTTGTATACTCCGATGACTACTCTGAAATATGCAGATCCAAATGGAGATCTACCCATTGATATATTCTACAAAATGGTTTTTCATCATGACAAAATCTTCAGTGCAAGTCTTAACTTTATCAAATTGCTAAGGTGGAGAAGTAGAAAGAGCTTTGACCTGGGAAAACCCTCACAATAAGTATCAGATTATATAGAGCAAAGTGGAATTACTTGTTGTAGCTATTGATAATGCAGTATGTTGTTATTCAAAAATCTTTGCTCTGTAATTGTGAAAAGGCATTCAAGGTGCTTATTTGAGCTTAGCTAAGATATTCAGCTCAGTGTGTTTATCTAGAAGCTTACAGTTTGCAGAACCTTGAAATTAAAATCCTCTAACAATAGGTTTATTCTATTTAGTGTTTGCTTTTTAGAGAGATCTGTTTTCACAGGAACATGACCATCGACTGATACTTCTGTATTCAATATTAACCTGATCCCCCTTCACTTGCAGTACACATCTCAGTATGTATTATATTCTAGTATGTAAATTATTTAGAATCTTAATATCCTAACACTATTTTATCTTTTTACTTATTAGAATTATTATAGTAATCCCCCAATCACAAGTGTATTCTTATTTTCAGAAATCAGTTCTGTTTACTAGTAACATAAGAGAAAGTCTCATCAATCTTAAAATGTCACAACTAGAATGTTTATTATTCATATATATGTTATAATATTGAGTGCTTCCTTTATATGCAATGGTTACTGGCGTTATTACAGTGGACAATAAAATGTTTTTTAACAGCATCTCAAAATAAAATATATTCCTACTGTCTGGGTAATATTATCAGTAGGGAAAAAAAAATATTATCAGTAAGAAGCAATTTAAATCTATTAAATGCCTTCAGTACCTTGAGTGGCTGAAGCTGAGTCATAGGCTCTCCTTTTCAAAGCCATCCTAATAAGTACTTATTAAATCAAAATTCTGGCATGAGGAGAAGGTCTTTCCCCACCTCTCTTTCTTTCACCCTAGTCCTAGAGATCAGCTGAGGCTAAGCTGGGGGCCTGGGTTTAAGCGCTGTTCCTCCATATCATTCTTCTCTGACCTCCAGCCTTGGCTCAGCACTGCCTGGGCTGGGATGAAGGCCCAGTGCCTCAGGCCTCCAGGCTGCAGTTTCTCAGCACATTCCAGCAGCAGTCATGACTTCACTCAGAGTGCCCAGCTGGAGCTCACTGGGAATACAGGAACTGGCTTTGTCTTTCCTGTGGTACTTTTTCACTAAGGCTAAATCTAACTCCATACTGGGACTTGCAGTGGCCCTGCCCTGCCCCTCCCCGGAGGCTAGCTCAGAGGAGCCAAGCAGCAGCTCCTGCGGATACCATGCACTTCAGGTAATGCTGGGCTTGCTTTGCAGTCATGACCCTCTGGTGATACCCAAGGTGTGGAGGTGTGCAGGGACCTCCATAGGACCCTAGGCAGGGGAGTGTTTGGAGGACAGTGCCCACAGCAGCCCTGCGTACAGCTGGAGGCCTCCTTTACATTCCACTTGTAACTCAGGCCTCCTTCTCCAAAGTATCAGGCTGGTGCCTGTACCCCAACATCAGTGTGTGGATGGGGCAGAGGTGGGAATAGCAGCTAGGCTGCAAATGGGAAGGCAGGAATTGACAGCAGAGTGCTGCCGGGGCTGAAGGGATCATGGACACTCACCCCTCCACACCCCTCGGTGCAGCCAGAGAGACCCCATCACCATCCATTGAGGGTTAGGTATCAGTGCAGGTTATGGCTCAGGCAGAGATGCCTGAAGACCAGGACCTGTCAGCGGCAAGGGCGGCAGCTGGAGTGTCCTCTTTCTTCCGTATGGCTTATATGTGGTTGTCTCTGGCCTGCAGCTTGGGCCAGGCTGCTCCACCATGTTTTTCCTTTGCTGCACAAGGAAGCAAGGAGCTATGAGGTCTGCAGGTTTCAGTGGGCCTTCCACAAATACGGGTGTGGTTTGGCAAACTGTTTCATACAACGCTTACGCTAGTGCTTATGAGCTGATGAAGGCAGAAGACACAGCTTCATAGCTCGATCCTGAGCAAACCCAGCAATGACTGCAACTCGTGGACAAAATGCGGATGAAGAGTGAAGCACTGGCCACTTGCGCTGTGTCGGGAAGGAGCCTACCGAGCGTGTAAAGGCCCCGGCTACTACAGAAACTGAAGGAAGGATGGGCAGGCCTGGGGGAGCCGAGGCGGGGCAGAGAGCAGCTCTCGGAGGAGACGTCGGGCCCAGCTAGGTCGAGGCGCCCGCG